>NW_019213100.1:0-131152 GCF_002532875.2 Varroa jacobsoni | reverse complement strand
ATGTTTTTTTCAAGTGTATTCATAGCGGAACTGACAGATATTACTAAATCGCATACATCCGTCAGTTATTTCTTTCCACCGATATGGTGCACTACGATTACATTACATTTGATTGCAAATAATAATAAGTCTGCCGTGTCTAATTTATATATATATATATATATATTTAATGTATGCAAGATATGTACAGACTATATAGTTTCGACGAAGCAACGTGATCATCGTTAATCTACCTTGTTGTGGCCATACGCAGATTTGCCGCGCGTGACATGAAGGATGCGTAATTTTGCATCTGAATAGAGAAAAAACCAGACACGTTGCCAATGTCGGTTGGTGTCGATTTTTTGCCGTTCCAAGCAACATACGGCTGACCTTGCGTAACCGTTTTTTCTTTATATAGCACTTGATAACCATGGCACCTCTTCGTACCCGAAACCACGGAACTGCGGAAGATGGCTTCCACAATCAAACAGCTTGAATAAAATTCTACCGAACTATTATGATAAGTTATTTACTATTCGCATATAATTTTTAGAGAGCCGTATTTTCCCTTGCAAGCAGGGTTTAAATTGGCTTCGGTACTAGCGTTATGGACTTTTTGCTTTGGCCGTATAGGTTATTCCCTTTTTAGACGTAAATCTCGCTCGTAAGTATGATAGATTATGGCTTTCACTCGATATGCAATGGCACACATGATACGGAGTGGCAATAAAAACTGCGAATCGATCAAGGGTCAGAAAAATTCCAAAGGACATTAGGCAATGATTATGTTATGCTGTTAAATCGGTCAGTTAAGTTAAACCAACTTAAAATCCGACAGGCATACGCTTCTAGACGGCAACCCTATGGACGTACCAAAGCCAATGAAATAGGCTGCTCACTTTAAGACGGGTGCACAGTATTTGTTTGCATGTACATGCGAAACAAAGGAAAATGTCATTTTATTAAATGTTGTCGATCCAATCTAAACTTTTGGGCATTTGGCCTTCAGGGAAAGCAAAAGAATAAGCCAGAAATGTCTAGGACGATGCTTGAAAAGTAGGCTGACAGTGATTCGTGAAAAAGCGTTTACTGTTATGATAAAAAGCATCCTTGAAACAACAGATGGTGAATGCAATTTTCTAAAGAAACAAGCTCACAATATATCGACATTGATAATTAAATACAGGGTAATTGAGGAGTCGTGCAATCCTATGGCCTTTAAAAATATTATACCATTTACCATAGGAGTACCCGTAAGGCTGCGTTTGTTTCTAAACACTTTACATGGTATCTCTTTTATCGGGTTGCAAGAACCTATTGAAACGTAAAGACTTAACTTTTCGAACATCCTGTAAGAGTATTGAGACCGATTTGCATGTATAGAAGGCAAGCTAGAATATTATAAAGATCGACACGTAAAAAATCTAGTCTCTTCTTCAGGGACATACGCGGCTTTCCACCCTGAATTTGCCAAACTATTAGCAACCAAAAAGTCGAGCAGAATTTATTTAAGTCTTAGAAGTTAAAAAGATTTATCGAATTTCGTAGAGGATATTTACCTTCAGTCAGTCTACGTCGACTCTTCATAAGCTTAATTTCTGCTCTTAACACTTTGCTAAGTGCCGTCAGATTTATCACACATCTTTTAAGTATCGACACTCAAAATCGATGCCATTCGTTAATATTTATCTGTCAGCGTTTCTGTATCTACTAACACACACGTGCTTATATATACACACACACACACACACACACACACGCACTCATACGCGCAGACCCACATGCACACACACACACCTAGAACACGTGAATATATGCAACACGCGTTAAATACGCCATAGCAAATATGGCTGTTCGAAACGAAGGAAGAAACCGCATATATCGTAATTTTTTTCTCTCTGATAATCATGCATGTAACAAAGCGTGCCATAGTACATGCTCTCGAGTTTGTAGTTGTCTAACAAAAAGCCATTTTTCTTTCAATAATGGCACTATTTCCTGCAAGAGATTCAAGCATGAAAATGTGCAACAATCAAATTGCGTTAATTCCCAAGCTTAGTAATTTGCGCAAGTTGCAAAAAAATCTTCCGAAATACCTAAACCTATCGTTATTAGGCCGAATGACACCTGGGCTAAGTGTGACACGAGAAAAATAAAAACATACCCGAAAGTAATGCAGTAAAAACAGAAACATTGCTTAAATTGGCTAGATATATCGACTACTTCTAGATAATGCATCACTTTGTTAACAAAGGGGAGATGATGTTGGTGAGGATCAATCTTTTTGATCCACTCTGATGAGCACAGTCGCGCCAGATGACCCGCGTGATTGTTGCACGTTACGTTTCTTTCGCTGGCGCTGATATAATCGTTTGACTTGGAAGAAATAGAAGATTGGTCCGTTATTTAAACGACTTAAGATCCCGATGTGTTTTGCGCTGATGTACGTCAAGGAAGAGCTTCTTATCGGTGGTGAAGTCACAGAATTCACAGCGAAGCATTTTCGGCGGCCAGTGCGGCCGACGGATCGCCCCTCGAGGCTGTTTTCTTTTGTCGCTACTACTTACACTTGCGGCGCTGCTACTAGACTGCGCCATTAGCTGTATGGGATGAAATGGAAAAAAGTAACAAAACAAACAGCGTGTAATCTATACGTTCCTATTGTAACTGTTCGTAATCCCGTCATAACTATTGTGTATGTGAACGGGCAGTTTGCCATGAGAGAACTTTAAAGTAATAAAAACCCACAATAATTAACAATCATTAATTACGACAACATGCATAATACTTGTACTCATTGTCGCTATCATCATATGATAATACGGAACCACCATATATAGATCGTTTACCTGGGAGATTATGTGTAGGCCATGGCGAATCACTGAAGCTGGAACGTTCACAGAAACACACATATTTGCATATTACTTTTAAGTGCTATATACTTTTGCAAGCACATTAATTGATCTCATGTCTTTTTGTCGTTCTAGATAAAAAGGAAAGTTCTCAGCTACAAAAGCTACGCAAAAAGTTTGTCATTGTGGTAACGGGATAAACGCTTTGGGAGTATGGCAGGCAAGCCGAGAAAGAATACACTCGTAAAAACTGTTCAATAACGAAACCGGCAGCAGCTGTACTGCGTATTTTATTAGGCTACACTTCCGTGCCAATAAAGGTACGTCGCATAGTTCAACCGATCGCTTTCAAATTCTAGTACTGATGATTTGGCAGTATAAGGTAGTGTCTTGATAGAACGGCGTTCGTCAATGGTACGCAGCCAGCATCTGTAACTGAAGTAGGCAACGTTATTCATGCATCGTACAATTCGATATGTATATAATTATTCTATTTTATCCAAACAAATGTTGGTTCTTTCTTTTCACCAATAAGGTCACCAGGAATATCTCGAAATACGTCTAAGTAACTAGACATTGTCATCATTATTATATTCCAGCAAATAGGCGTAACGAAAGCTATAATTGATTGATCTATTAGTTATTCGAATCGATTACCGGGATGTTTTGTGAAGCAAATGTCAGTTTATTCTAGTGTTAACATGGATGTGGTCATATAAAAACGGTCTGAGCCATACATATGTTGGCTTTTGTCTGCACTGTGCATCACGCGTAAAAATCTCCATCTTTAAAAGCTCAACCTAACTCGCGACTAACGTGAAGAAATAATCGCGTTTAGATTTATAATTGTCATTTAAGCGATGGAATAATAAAGCAAATCAGCTTGATAATATTCATAACAATATTGATTAATTATTGTCAGATTAAATTTTCTTGTGTACAGATACACAAACGTTTAATTATTAATAAAATAATATAATCTTAATATAAAATAATAATAATAGTAATAAAATGAGAAATTTTTGCGGAAAACATATGCAAGGGCGATGATAAAACGAATAACGAGTTCAGAAAAATGTTTAGCTTGAACTATGTGAGTAACTGCTATCGGCTTTCTCTGAGTTCATTAATTATCGTATGAAGACTACACGGTAAAGTTAGTATAGCAAAGTTAGCCAGTACTTACCTTTTAAGTACGAGTAAAAGGTTTTTTGTCTTTGTATTCGTACATGTTGAAAATGAATTCTCCGTGGGCATCATATGTTGATTTTTGTATGAGATTTGCCGATGTACTGGACGAACTTATGATTGCACCGTTTTAAGTAAATTGTTAATGATAATAAATAGAGAGAAATAGCTTCTTCGATTTTGAAGTAATTTCTTAGGTAGTCCCCATACTAAAATGTTCCGTCGTTTATGCATTCTTATAATTTTATATATATATATATATATATAAAATGCAAAATTGTAGATAGTTCATCTAACAACAGATAAGCCCGTCTATGTTATTCATTTACATATAATTTTATGTTATACTCCGGGGAAGTTCGGCATCGTCCCTTAAAACGCCTGCTAGTACCATTTATGTAACTTAACCAGAAACGCAGCGGTAGCTTCATCAAAACTAGTGCTCGCTGACTAAAAGAACTTCTAGTGTAAGATATGGTTGGCGAAACGTTAAGAAGTTCCACTTAGATAAAGGCTGAATTAACGTATCTAGTCTACTTACGTTTGTCGGGTATCTACAGGGCTATTGTAATTGACTCTATAGTCGCTTGCATTGCGCACACCTCGTGTTAGACGTGTTTAACAGAAGCGGGAAGACCTCCTTTAAACATTCTAAATATGCATTGACGTTTAGTTAAACCTGTCCTGCATGACATCAATACCAAAATCAGTAGCAATCAAATGGTCTCTGTGGAGGAAACACTCACAAACGCTAAAATCCATTGGACAGTACATGGCCCCACATGTAGAAAGAAACACAAGCTCAATGAATAAAGCCATTAGATGACTGCGCTATCGACATTCGAGAACAAGTGACTACCCAGATTTCGAACAACCGTTAGTAAGCACGGTGTATCCTCGAGGTAAGTCCTTCACAAATAACCTGGTACAGTCCGTTGAAACTCTGGCTATAACCGGGAACGGTAAAACATATCAATACTATAAAAAAAAAACTTCCTCACACCACAATTAACTTCTGTACTGCACAGTGTTGCACTGCTATTTTGATATCCAAACATGTATCTATCTATATGTACACTAAAGGCATATATATATATACATATATATACATATATATATATATATATATATGTATATGACTTCACACACACACCACCTTATTTTTTCTCTCTCTCTTTCTCTTTTGCTTGTATACGACAGCGACAGCCAATGCGATAGTGTTTTCCCTCATGGACGGAGACTATGCGCCGCTTCTCTACGTTGGAATATATCCGACAGTAGCGGAAGGGTAAACAAATACTAAAGTCGGATAATACGGTGGCAGCCGAAGCGGCCCTCGCAGTGGATATGACACGAGTATTACTGTGTGTACGCAAACAGAGCAGTAACTACGATTCGCGTTCAGCTTAGACGACATCTCTGTGATTCGTTGCATCGTGAAATACGACTATACAGTGTGCGGGTTAAATATGGAACGTAATAGCAACGGTACCATTGAGGAGCGGCGATTAAAAATAAGAAAGGAAAACGATACAATATTATTTTACACTAATAGTGCCTTTTAACCCTCGACCTTACTTCCTTTCGATGCAGACAATTGCACCTAGGCTACTTCGAGGTGCAGGTCCCCCGAGCGAAGGCAAAACGCTTTTTTCGGATAAACGCATTGTGGTATTCGATAGCTAGCAAAAGGGCGGTGCGACATGCAGGAACGAACGAAGCAAGTATCAAATTCTACTGAAAAGCAGAGAATAAAATGTAACGTTTTACAAATATACGATTTCATTAATGTCAGTGACGTCAGCTTACTGGCGGCAGTATTCAAAATCGCGAAGAAACAACTAATGCTACCTACGTGCTTGTGCTCGTGAAAGATATCGGTCGAAAGCTGAAGTTGATCGACTACGCTGTATTATTGTCGACTGCAGCTAAAACAACGTCGCTACGATAAAATTATATATGAAGCTCATCATAGGGCAGCTCCCAAGATGGTTGTATTTGCACGTTGAACGAGAAAATTCCCTGGGATAGGGCGTCTTATTTTTTATGTACTGAATGTAATCCGGTACACTGATCACTGTCTTTTAGAAATAACCATTCAGTTGCTACCGGACATGAAGACTCTCGAACTATCTGAAAGGGAGCACAATGTTAATAAATTGGATGCTTAAACAAACCGTTTGACATAGTGTAGCCTGAACATTTCGAGTTTTACGCTGGCATTTAGTTATTAGGCCAAGTGTAACCAATACAAGGCCTAATAGGCACATATATATAAGGTAGCTGCTCTAGGCTATTCTCTAAATGTTATATAATTAAATCTCATGAGAAAAAATGCAAAAGTTTATTACGATTACAAACGTATCAGTTCTATTCATTCCATGACGCATGTTAATTTTTTTTCGGAACTTTATAAAAACTTCTTACATCCTTTAAATAATGCGACATTCAAAGACTTAACAACAGACCCTGAAATATATATTTTTATATGCTATTGAGCTTAGTTTAACAGCATATCTATTATATAATGTATTACCCATCAGCAGCGAAAATTTTAATGAAATTGACACCTTAGCGTTGGAAGTTTCCTAATTCCTTTTAAAAACGAAAAAAGGTTCCGTGAAAATATGTATCACCGTAGGATAATACGGACTTCATAATGGGATCTGCTATAAATAACGTCTTTCCGAAAACAGAACCACAAAAAAAAACTCGATACCTTCAACAGCAGTTTGTAGGAATTTGTCCCGCAAGTATCAATTGTATGTATGAAGTTCGTGAGCAAACCCTTTCACTTGCTTCCAAAAATGATCTAGAATTAGCGCTGTAAGGCAGTTTTCCTGTATTAGGGATGGTTTTTCTCTTTTGTCAACCCTTTCGCATCCTAAAACCTACCGTCCACACCAAACTTCATTTGCATGGAGAGGCCAATAACATTTTGATTTCGCTAATTATTTCTTATAAATTGCAAAGAAACACTACGATTGTATGAGGGTGGAAGGATTTAGTTCGAAAGTCGATCAGCACCAAGCTACACAGCTTGAAACCTAATTTCTGTAATATCTCAAAAACGATGAATCCTTTTAAATTATTATTAAGCAGATCAAATATATTTGTTTTTTAGTAATTTTTACAGGTGTTTCTTAAACGTCTATCTATGTCCTTATTGAGTTTTTTTTTAAACGTAACGTCTCTGCAGAACCTGGTAGAAAGCTAGGCAAAGGCAAGTGTGCTTTCAGCATCACGTGTAAAAGAATTTATCGAACAATTGAAAATCTATTGATGCTTTTAAATGTTCCACGAAAAAAAATTGCTAGAGTGCTCGATATGTACACAGCCCCCGAGTTTCACATCCGATATTGCCCTAGTTAGGCATCAATTGAAAATTGCTGATCCTTCCAAGTACGGAACGATATACAACCAGTCGCTAGTAGAAAAATTACACAGCAGATTGCTATGGTATACTTTTATTTTTGACAAGCTTCTTAACTTAAACTTTAACTGTATTAATTTCTTGGCTCGTGTTTTAAAGCATTCAGCTCTGCATGCCGTAGCCATTGGGCAGACTTGAAGAGTATGCCATGGAATTGCATTTTGTAATAAATAAATACTACACATTGAATACAATGTTCCTTTTAGTAAAAACAATATTCCTGCGCGTAGCTGTTGACACTCAACGGGTCATCCTGCACGAGTTAGAAGTTAATCAATGAATTTGTAGAGGTTTATTGGACTCTTTCAGTCCGTAATAATTTACTTATTTTTGCATGTACAACCTACTACTATTGCATATGGCGCAAGGTACTGTGTTATATGCTGAAATAGAAAATGGTACGCCAGATATATCGCTTGTCGTTGAGCACATATCTTGGTGGTGACGGTAGCCTAATGATGATGCGGCAATGCAGTAAGGCAAGTATCGGAAAATGTGCCGTTTCCCTTCACCATCACAGCGATATTACGTTGCTGTTAAATCCTGGGCCACTTGTCTCTTTCCTTTATCGGCTGTCTGCTTTACTCAATACCTAGTTGAGCGTCCTTTGGCCTTTTGTTGGCTTGGCTTGATTTTGGATTTTTCTTATCTCAAGTTAATTAGTTGGGTAATTTTCTACGACCCTTTCGCGCGCATCCGCCCTTTCGCCCGGAGTTGCGCTCTGGCCTGAACTCCCACTGCCCAGCAAAGGGCTCTCCGTACCGAGTGTGGTGCGCTCTGCTCAGTGACATAGGCGCACGGAGGAGATTCGCAATAGTTGCCGCGACAGTAATACGACGGTTGCGGATCATTGGCATTGACACGGTATCCGCCAAGAGAAGTCTGCAAGTGGAAACAGCTCGAAGCGACGGCGGACAGTAGGTGCGATACAGGCCAGCGGTAGCGCCAGCGCTGCGTTCGACAGGCCCTTTTATGCCCGAAGACTTTCGGTTTTCGGCACTACGATCAACGCTAACCAATAACAGCGTTCGTACCGTTGAGGGAACCGTTGGCGGGCCAGCGTTAGCAATCGTGTACGGCAGTGAGTCGGTGCAGGCCCCATACAGATTCAGGTGGCAGCAAGCTTAGGTCCTGCAAGACGGCTTGCATCCTAAGAGAGCACACCGCAAAACAGAAACAAGTAGCGAGCTAAGCAAGCCGAAATAAGTGCTGCTAAGAGCGGAACTGAGACCCTACCAGCGCTGGGTTAGCAGTCGTGACTGCTCGGAAGTACCCTGCAGTCATCATCAGCAGCGGTAGTTCTCATTTTTGCGGCGGTGCAGAAACCACAGTTGCCTACAGCCTGCCCGTTAGTCATCAGCATCTGTGTCGGTTTCGAGGGCGAGTAATATAAGGACGCAAGATATAGAAAACGCAGGAGAAACGAACTCTCAAACCGATAGGTCGGCGACGACCGGACCGAGCTGCAAGACACTCAGTTAGTTAGCAAATGCTGTTGCCTCGCTAGCTACACTTGCAGGTAAGCACAGTGTCCTGACAGAGTTGGTCGAGCGCGTGCCGTACACCTCGCGAGCCGTGATTGGTTGTTACCTAATAGCAGCGACGACCCATTGGTTTGTCCACCGACGATCGAGTTGTTGACAAGCCTTTTTAGAGCCGCATTGAATAGAAATATCTTGCTTGACGAATCGAGCATAGCATGTGTGCCGCAATTGGATTTGAGCGGGCGTCTTCAAGCGAACCGAACTCGTTCAGTTAGAACGAAAACACGATTACGCCCGCCACGGAAGGGCTGGCAAAGATACACAGCCGAAGGACTAGCAATAAAATAACGCAACACATTGTACGCAAGTTGATTGCCTAAATACAACTATTGAGGCGCAACTACAATCGCAGGACGAAGTGGCCATCGAGCTAAGCGGTAGAAGTAGCACGAACAAGGCTCTAGGAGCAAGCCCACGAAGGGCTTTCGTTTGTCTGAAGCCGTTTTAGGGAGACAATGTGATCAGCCCTGACGGCGGATGCTTGTTAAATATCGTCGCTCCACAAGCAACAGCATAATTTGGGAATTAAGGAGCCTTAGCTACATGGTGTATTCCGTGCATGTGCGTGCTGTGCGATATCTCCGCATCGAGTGAGCGATAGAAAGAGCTGCGAGCTTTAGCTGCGTCTGCCGATTGCGCCGTATAGAGTTACTTGCGGTCGACAGTTTCGGTGGATCGTTGTGAGTCTGAGTGTCGGTGTTGGGAATCGTCGGCGTGAAGGAATATCGCTTCTTGTTTGTAGAAATTACGAGTTTCGATAAATTTCACCGTTAGTGCGCTTCGTGCTCGACTTACTTGATTGACGCTAGTAACTCGCAATTAGTGCAACGTGAAACTGTAGCGTAGTAACTGTGCCTAACCTGCGGTGTAAAGCGCGCGTAATGAGGGGCGATTATTAATTATAAGGTGGCGGTGATTAGTACAGAGGGGTGCAGAAGAGCATATACGCGAAGCCCCGGACGGCCGCGGTCCTCATCGGGCTGTCATGGAGTACGGCTGTGGAGTACGAAACCGATATGAGTTGTTTGCGGATGAAGATGGTGGTGATCCTCTTGAGTTAATCCAACGCGAAGAGGAGCGTCGAAGATTGTCGCAGCTCGAGAGAAGCAAAAACAAGGTAAGCACTGGTTCCTGATTAAGAAGAGTCGATGAAGTAATTTTGGGATATGAACACTAACTAACGAAATAATAGATAACGGTAGCGGTAGACGAAATATTTGAGGAAAACGAAACCGCGGTGAGGTCGTGTTGTCACCGTTACTTTTATATGAGTGAACAAATATATCTTTTAATTGACTAAAAATATTGTCTTCTATGAAAAAGACTCCCACCTCTTTTCTGAAAGCTCAGCTAAAGACCCTGATGAATTTCAGCGAAAATTTAAATGTTTCGAAAATGGCTGTAAGTCATTACACATTATAAGGTACCGCAAGTTACGTTTGTAGTTGTAATAACATTTCTTCGTTATTCCCTTCTTCATCAGTATTGTAAGCGGTCGACAAAGCAACGGTTCTGTGTACCGAACACGGTACATGCTTCGTACAATATATGAGCTACAGTATAGGTTTAAAATGGTTCAAGGAGATCTCTGAATGGGTTAACTACAGAAAGAGAGTAAGCCATATCGTGGTTGCCCGGCAACGTGCACTCGATATAGTGGGGAGCTCTCCCTATAAGGAGTGCATAACAGACAACAACTAAATACTACGTCGAACAGATTTTACTAACGAAAACTGTGTTCGGGATAAGCGTTAATGACAATTGGCAACCTTGAAAGTAGTGAAATTTAGGACTACGCCATTCAAAACGTAATGTTATCTCATAGAACACCGTTTAAAATGTTGCCGACCTTTAGAATTGTAATAGCAACTTTTCATAGTGTAACAAAGTTTTTTTTAAGGATACTTGTTTAAGGATCTTGTCATTTGAAATTGGCATTCAATCGTACGATGATAGCGCTGCATTTTTTTAGTTGTTATATACACAATAAGGTTTAGAAATGTCTGTCGCACGCGTTACGCTGTTGTAAGCGCGGCTGAACAGCCCGCACTTATCCTCTACGCAAGTAGAACTATAAAAGGCGGGATAACAGGGAATGTCAACCGGTTACCCCCCAGCAATGCGAACAGCGCTTTCTATAAAACATTGTTACCTTACAAAGAGAACTATTACAGCCACTTTCCCTATTAGCCTGCCTCAATTTACCTCGTTTTTAGTTAAATCAATTGTTAAATGTCATTGTAAATAAATTGTAGATAAAGTTAGATGAAAATGGTATTGAGTTGTTGATGCAGATGTTTGTGCAAGATCTGACCTTCAATTATTCAAGTGATATAGAAACGATATATTGATTTAACTATAAAGAATCTATCATAGCATTATTATTATGCAGCTTCAGTTATGGGTGGGAAGCGTGATTACGTCCCTTTTTGATTTAATTGCTCGTATTGAAAGGCCTAACACTATTATGATATGCAATGAAATCGTGATTTTATTTTGGTTCGTATATTGACATAATTTTTGTCAAGTCTCTGTTTCTGTATCCGCGTTTGTTTAGTAATTACTTTTTTTTTTTATTCTTATTTATAGTTAAGTAGATTTTTATTCATTTACGTTAGTTAAGCAGTATCTTGGGATCCTGTAAACTATCATCGTGGCTTCATTCTACAGGTCAAGCTCGCTAATGAAAATGATGCCGACGATATATATGTACTAGCAGGGTACGACAAGGATGAATTACTATTTCGGCTCACTTCCTCGCTTAAATCTCGATCTAGGTCACCTAATTGTAATATATATATATATATATATATAAGTTGGCCGATAGTTTGCTCCATCAAAAAACGTTACTGAGACATCAAGTGAAGGCGGATTCTAGCTGGGCTGTAGGATGCAATGAAAAGGCCTCTGAATTCGCTTTTAAAAACCTTTTTTTTTTTTAAATGCCTCTAGTATACATACATCTTCGAGGTTTCCAATAGCATTGTCGTTTATACCACGTAGGGATTACGCAGGAGAAGTTGGTTCCTTGTCACTGCTGTATCATTAAGACGAGATCCTGGACAGTCTTTTATGCGCTGTTCTGACCTGGACCAAAAAACAGTACTGCTCGATTTTGTCGGTTGTCAGCATCTATACCATGCAATGGCTGTGCACCCAAAGCGCACCCGAAAACTAACTACTAAGTACTACCATTTCATAAAATGGTAGTAACGAACCTATATTTCGAAACTTAAAGAAACATCGAGCATGGCCGAAACAAACTAAATAAAAAGTTCGAGTAAATAGGCGGTTAATAACAAAACGTAGCATGTCAGCACCATAACGAAACTTTTTTCGTATCTAATTTAAGTTTAAAAATATTCAACTTTGCTTAGGTCTCACAAGAATAGTTTGGGACAGCAGCTCGCCAATCGAAGCAGCTGTGCGTAGCAGATGCTACCATAACAGAATGTTGCTTTGTCCTCGAAACTACAGTAAATTAGAAGTGCCAGTTATTCAGGTGATGCCTAATTTAAACGTAACGCTTGACTAGCATCAGGCAGAACTTAAATTCTAGGGAATCTACGTAAATTCATACTGGAACTTACATAGCTACATAGTTAACTGGCTTTTTTTAGCAGAAAAAACATTCCTGATACCAGAAATTAACGACTTTTCTCAATTTCTACCACGATTTTTTCTCCAATTATCTTTATAGTAAATAAACAACAGTTGTAGCTAATTAATAAACTCAATGTTTGTAGGCATCCCTGTGTTGGTATTCACCTAATAATTTTCGTACTTTTTTATTTTATTTTCTCGACTATGGACTGTCTAGAATGAAACTAACATAAAAACACCTTCCCTTAGACTTTTGCCGTATATACTATACGTATTAGTGAGGCTTTATACAGTAATAGTCGCCAGAGTGAGAAGGAAGCAATGAGTAAAAAAGCTGAAATTTCTCAATCGCTTTCAGGCTGCTGAAGGAGCCAAACAGGCCACTAGTGTGTCAAAAGCGCCACTCACAAACCATAATAGAATAAATGCCAAGGAAAACTCAAACAAGGTTTGTCGCAGGTTTGGCATAGGTTCTCATTAGATAGAAACTACGAATCCTGTCCCCCAGTACTATATCTAGTTATCTTCTCATTGCCACTAACAGAATAATAAGCCAGATTAGTGCTGGCAAACTGTGACTTCAATCACTGGTTTTCAATAAGCACCCTCGGTAGACTGTCGTATATTTCTATTAATTCAAATTTGAATTGCTTAATTATAGCTTAACGTAAAAGCGTACTTGACAACTCAGATTTTTTTTTCACAGTCAAACCAGCAGACCGAAGCCCAGAGACCTCGGGATCATCGAACTCAGCAAGATAGCAATCGAAAACCACGTGACAGCAATGATGGAAACCGAAATTACTCGGGAGATGACCGGCGTCAGAGAAAGTAAGCCGGTAACAATTGTATTATTATGATTGTTATTATTATATTGCACACATTAATTCCTATGTTGGGATTTCAGAATAAGTCAAGACGGTAACCAGGATAGCAAACGAGTAGGCGGAAGGGATGACAAAGGTATGTACATATTTGCGACATTTACGTTTGCCCTGCCTACAAACAGTACGTAGTAATACTATTTTAGGTCTAATACACATCCGAGCTGCTTACCATCGTTCTCTGGAAGATCAAGTACTGAAGTTGTTTTCCAGATCGCTACCACCACACCAGAGCAAAATTTTGTTTGTTTAGAATTATATAATCTGTTCTAACATAAAACTGGCTGTCCTCTATGTATCATGCGCATACATTTGTTCTCTCTTATCATAATTATTTCTTTATAATTAATTACAATCAGACGCATGTTTCTTTCTTGCGCGAGGTAAAAAAGATCAACAGGAAACAGTACTTTAGAAGTGAATCAACAAAAGAAGTTCGACATCAATTACGTTTACACAATGGCCTATTTTTCCTTTACAGGACTCCGGCCATCGCGAGGGCCCCGGAAAGAACCTAGCGACAGGGATCCAAAGGTGAGCTGAAGCCGATAAAACAGCTTTATTGTCATAAGGACTGTCTGCTGGATCGTTTCCCGTACACACTAGACACTTCTCAGTTGGACTTAAGCGCTTGCACGATTCGTATACCCACTTGCATTTCCGTATCTGCTGTTGCACGCACAGGACACAAAAGACCGACCGCCACGGACGGACCGCGACCGGAATCATCAGAATTCGCAGACGACGACAGGCGCCGGTGCAATGGCTGCCAATAACAAAACCGAATTGGGAAATCAAGCTAGCCAGGGGAACAACTTTGCCTCGAACCCAAAGGCGACGGGTGAAAATCAGACATCTGCCGACGGAGCCACCCCCATAGACCAAGATCAGATCGTAACTATTTACAGACTTTCTTAGACATTGAGAACGTATCGAAATTTGCGCTTGGTGCAAAATTTCAACTTTAGAGTCCATCATATATTGTGTGCCTAGTGGTACATTTAAAAAAAAACCTACTAACTAAAAGAAACAGTTCTATTCTCCAAGACTAAAACGTTACAGAGAACGTCTACAAAAGCAAAGTATTAGAGCTTGTGATTATGTTACTTATTCAACAGAACAAGTCCAGCCTCATAGTATATACTGCATAGTGATTCAATTAGTTATCGAATCAGAAACAGAACAATTTTATTTATTCACTAGTAAATAACTGTAATGTAACGAAATGTATGTAGCTTATAAGTCTGATGACAACACGAAACGTTCGGGGGGCATTTCAGGACAGAGCTGCTACTGACACCAAAGAGGAGGAAACACCCGCCGAAGGTAAAAATGTTTGGCATCGTGCAGATGATGAGTGGACTGTCAGTTTTTACATCTACAAATACCAATGTAGAATTATCGACCGTATGCAATCTAACAGTCTCTTCACTGAAAAACATACCTTTCGTAAATGCGTTTTATTAAAACATGACGTCACCTGAAGAAGGTCGCTATTATTAGTGTAAAGAGTTATGTTATGATAAGCTTATCAACGAATATACTTTGTTACCTCAAGTAGCATTTAGCATAAACATTAAAGTAACATTAAGGTAACAAATAATACCTTGTTACTGAACTTACAAGATATGTTTTCCGGTGCCTCTGTCTCAGGTGAGGTCGAACCCGAAACTCCCGAAAAGACCCTGGACCAATGGAAGAAAGAGCTTGAAGCACGTAAATCTAAGGTATATCGATCGGTTAGATCAGCTAAGGGGTATATATTTTTCTGTTTGTACTCAATGCTAGCTGATGATGGCGGTGATGTGGACTCAGGACAACAGACGACTTGAAGGTGCAAACGCTTTCGTTCAACGGAGACTATTACACTAACACATGGTTTATGTCCCTATTCGATTAACTTTTTCATACTGAAAATTGCGGCAGACGACATACAACGCGGCGATACGGAAACCGAACGAGGGTGAAAGCTCCGATCCGAAAGTAAGCAACCCGTCTTCGTATGCATTATATTATAAATAGCCTAGGCTTTGAGTACGTATCTGCCATACGGATGATAATTTACAGAAAAGTGTAGGTTAAATTATACGGACTAGCATTTTGCAGTGATAGTCTGTAGGCAATATTCCACGATGTACCTATATTTCCGAATATTTCTTTCAGTGGGCCAAGATGAAGATGATAAAGAAAAAGAAGGACTCAGATTCACCCGCTCCAATCATTAGCCATAAGGAACATCATCCGGTGACCGAGGACATGCTAGACGAAGAGGACCGCAAATTGAAACGACTTGAAGTAATTTATTACACACAAATGCTTCAATTAAATCGTCTTTCTTAGAAAACGCGTATTAGAATATAGTACAAATATTGAAGATAACAGGGCAGCCAGGAAAATCATATTAGATTAACAGGAAGAACTTAGGGTTTATCTTCACAATGCCACCGATCGTTCAATATCATTCTTTCGGCCTCTGTATTACGGTTCCACAATATTACTTACGTTTTTGTCATATCTAGCCCATTAAAATTTGCGTTGTCCTTTGGCGATTCTAAGTAGCTTAAGCATGTTTTCGTTATCATTATCGGAACTCTGCTACATATGTATTGTCTCATTTGGTTAACCTATCTTGACTTCAGGAGACGGTATCGAAACAGTTTCACTACTTGGACTCACGTGGAAATACTGGGTCTACTGCGGGCGGGCGTTCGAATCGCGGGGGCCGTGGTGGATCGTTCGGGGGCCGCGGTGGGGGCCGAGGTGGGCGTACTGGGCCTGGTGACCGATCGGCGGGCGGTGGAGATTCCCGTGGAAGCCGAGGACATGCCCACAACGGCCATAATGCACAGCAGCCCCAGAGCAGGCCCACTCCCCGCGTAAGTGATGTCCTATTCTCGCAAATGGGACGCTCGACGTACTACTACATAACTCGTACAATTTAAGTCATTAGATCACAAACACACGCACGCACATACTCTTTCATATACAAAAACACATTTACATACGCATTGATAAGTAAATAGCGTATGTGATGGCACGAATGTGTCTGATGTATACATTTAATATAAATATATATCGTTGAAGTAAAAGGGGATTACATCTATGTTACGGAAACCTCTTCAATAGTTTATTGTTGTGGCATTGCTAAGCGCAATATCTTATAGTTTAAATAATGCGCTGTATAATTTTGTGAATAGTAATCAACAATTGATTATTGCAACAACAAAATGGAGCGATAGTTTTACATTTATCTTCCATATATATACATGTACATATTTGCAGTTTGCAAATGCATGCGTATATAGGGAATTACCTCTATGTTCGTCTACTTGTTTATGTGAAGCCACGTATTGCTCTTGAAAATGAAGTCCGCGTTCATATTGGCGATGCATCGATCTGGACACGGTCAGGCGTCATAAATATTTTTGTTCTTTTTCGCCTGTGTCATCTCGATTTCAGGTCGAGGATCTAAATGACTTCCCATCACTCGCTGCATAAAGTGAGGTCAGCGTTTGGGTAGACTGCAGCGGCAACCTTCAGTGCGCAATGGCACAGCTCGAATAGGGGCTTTACGTTATCTTTTTCAAGCGGCCCAAGACGCCTAAGGGCAAACTTGCAAGTGAAATCGGAGTTCCAGCCAATTTCTCACCAAAGCGAGGCCGTTCTAGGTAGACAGGAGATTAACAAACAAAACGTCGATATCGGCGCAACAAATGTTCGTTGAGCTAATACAAGAGCAGAACTAAAATGTTATGAAATTATAAGACTGTAGACCAGGCTGACAAACCCAAATTACATAATCATGGCACTATAATTACATCATAGCTAGAAGGCGCTGCGGCTGGGGTTGCAGTTGCGCCTGCTCGAGTCCTGCTGTCGTCCTATTTTAGCCGTACACACAATAGAAACAACTCTGATAAACATAATTCGTTGTTCCCTGCTTCTGCATTTCTTTACCACGCATAAAGCGATAGTTACGTCGACGGGAAGATAATTTGCAGAATCATACTGATGATTAGGATCATGATCACATCAAGTACGGTGATGATTTCTTTATATATTTATTATATATAATTATACGAATACAAAACAAAAAAAGAAAAGCACGAAATGATACGAATAAGAGTGCTATCATACTAACGCTAAGGGAACAGTTAAAACATGCTTAAAGAGTGTCACAGGAATCGTAATGACATCGCGAGGCGATTCATAGAGCTCGAAGGGTTCGCGAGCACAGCGATACGCTTTCGCGCGCTCCCGATGCGCGCTAAACGCTGACGATGATGATGATAGTGATCATTCGTTTCTGCTTAAAGAAAGACGGAGTAGATGCTGTTTTTTGCTTTTTTTAGGGAACAGGAAAATCGGCGAGGCTCGCAAGGAAGATATGGATAGTTAAGACAATAATGAAGAACACACGCATACTTACTTCTACTATTATAATTACTATTACTATTATTACTGTGAAACAACACAAACTGACGTAATACCTCAGCTGTACTCTATAATTACTACTGCTCTTATGATATAGCAACAAAAAATAATAAATAACAAAATAGAAGAAAATTCATCGTGAGCGAGATGCGAGAGAACGGGAAAAAAAAGCGAAACTGACAATTATCTTCATGGCAACGTAGAGGTAGAAGAGGGCAAACAGTGACAGCGCGCAAGTGTATTATTGATTGATCATCACAACTCAACAGACTCCAGCAGATCCCATAGCCAAATCCCATATTCTGTATTGGCCGCCTACCGATGTTTTTAAGCCCCATTTGCATCGGCGAAAATAGACCCTGGGGTTCACTAGTCACCGTTCCACGGTGCTGATTAGCGTTAAAAGAAACGAGCAAAACCAGCGGGAACAGTGATGCGTACTAATTATAGACGGTGAGACAGGAGCGGGCTTTCGCGTAAAATACTTACTAATTTTTTTAAAAAATTGTTTGTTTTCTGGCAAAGCGTCGAAAGCTGAGCTATAACGGGTCAAAGAGTGCCGATGCAAGTGTGATTTTCAGTTCTAATTTATAAGGTCAGAAAAGCTAGATGAGAAAGGCATGCGGAGAGCATGAGCACACAGTCGATTATTAGCAGCTGCGATTATGTAAGAGAATAGACAGAACAATGATAAACAAATAATAGATAATGATACCATAGAAGACAAAGAACAGCTATGAAAGAGGTTGGTGTTATCTGACCCGATGTCACAAATGATGAGATCAGAACGGGGAGAAATGCTTATGAGGACTTTAGGCCTGGATTTCTCGCGGACGTGGTGAAAAACAGTATAGCCAATGGAAGAGTCACTGAAAAAGTAAAAAGAATTACGTATTTTTTTCTTCATCGAGATATAAGGTAAGGACAACAACAGTAATATCAATAATAATAACAATGCAAACAAAAATATTGATAAAAATAGAAACACCGGAAGAAAGGCCGCACGTAGCTGGTGGCGCGAATGCTGGTTGGTCACCCTGTCCAATAATATCAATAATCAACTGTAACTACTTCACGAATGGAAATAAATAGTATATCACCTGCAAACCGCAATAGAGGCGAGTGAAAACGAAAAAAATACATCTTAACAGTCATTCATAAAAAATGAAAGAAAAGAAAGGCACGAAAGAATAGTTAATAATGAAAAATACAGAACAGCAAAAAATAAACACTAATACAGATTCAACAAAGTCATCGTTCTGGTCCGTTTATCTTTGTCTCACGCTTCTGAACGTGTTTAGGTGTTCGAATCATGTACCTTTATTGATTTTTTTCGTATAAAACATAAAAAGAATATTAAGAGAAGAGTAATTGACGAAACTGATGCGAAGACAAATATAGCCATAGCATAAACAAAATGATGACAAAAGACAACGAGGCCTAAAAGCAACAAACAACAACAACAACCCGTCTTGAGTGGGTGCCGTGTTGAATGAATTGACCTCGCCGCAAGCCGAATGATATGGATGCATCTATATAACCTACCGTATATATACACGTGTATGTCTATGTTAATGTCGATGCAAAAAAAACCAACTATGAAGCTTGCCACATATTGGCCCAGTTGAGCCAATTTGGTATATATCTCAAAATGTGAACGACGGTTGCTTTCGTTCTACTTGGCAGCTTTGACACTCGCAGCAAAAGTTAGATATGACGTATAAGCCTGAATGACCTTTCAAGGCTGTCAAAAGGAAAATATAAAAGATCTAGATTGGAATGGCAGCATGTCAAAAAACCTGTCCTTCCAAAAAAAATTGATCCTGGCATGGCACGTAGCCCACAACGTCATTCAGGGGTTGTTCAAAGGTTTTGAGCAAAGAGGGCCCACTGGACTTCCATCAAATGGTTATATTGTAGGTCAATGCTTTCTAGGATCGGGATATCGAGGTTATACACATTGTAGAAGAAAAACGAGAAAACAGTCAAGCACTCAAAATATTTACTTAAATACTTTAAAATGGACGTAAAAGTATAATTAAAATAAAATCTGTTATTAGGAAAGGTTAGATCTATCGATCAGGTTATCAGGAACTGTAACTATATGATTCAAGAAAATTAGGTACACTGAAAGCAACTTTGCAAATTGAATGAATGTTGACTTAATCTAGATTTTTCCAACTTAACTTTGTTTTGGTACTGCCCGCGGTTTCATCAAGATCTGAATTAACCGACTAGAGAAAGCCTGACTGCACCAGGCGAACCAGCGAACCTTTAGATTTTGGAGTACGTACGTATGGCGAAGAGATGAAAGCGTCCGACGACGAGTTCCTAATACGCAAGATATGGCCTTGAAACGCGCACACGAACTAAAAGGCTAACCCTCTACTTATGGTGCCAACGGTCGCATAAAGTGGCAAGGATTTTCCGGGCTTATCAGTCGTTCGTTCACTTCACACCTATCAATAAACAGCTTAAACCCAAGTATGCTTCCTGGTGTATTGATTCATTTGCCAAGTTGGTCTGCTAACGGTCGTGACACGTTAGTTTACTATTGAACTCGAAGACAGATGGGAAAGTCGAGGTCCAAAACCGGGCCTAGACACAGTTTGTTTTGTGCTGGGAGACAGCTGTCTGAAGCGAACGTTAGCGAAGGCAGTATTTGATTTAAAGATAAGACTCAATCGCATGCGTTGACATATACGAATTGACGAATACGTTGAATAAACATATACGAATAGCTAGCTATACATACTACGTAGCAAATTTACGCCGGTTTAGCATATATTGGTTATGTTATCAATGCTCAGAGACGTCCAACGATATATGTTTTCATGGATGAAAGAAAGAGATGTTTCTATTAGGTAGTCGCATTAGTATTAACGAAATGTACTAAAATTATTTTTCACGTTATAAAGTTTGACAGCAGAAACTTACTGAGGCCACTGCGGAACAGGTATCCTCTACTAATAGGATGATCTGGGATTTTTTTTTAGCGTGTATGTTGTATATCAGTATGTCTAAATCACCTTGCACAATATTTTATACGTGCAGGCTTGAATGCCCTGCTGAAAGCATCATACCCAATAGAAATGTGTTTTGTGCTAAAAATATAGAGAACTTCTTTGTAGTGTAAACAAGGTAAAAACACATGTAAACAGCGATTGAAAATTCATGAAACATTCCAAATGTAAAAGTTCTATAAGGCAGATGCATAATTCAATATTTGGAACAAAACCGATGTCCGAATACCATATTTCCTGATTTCTTCAGCGGTCCAATAGATATTATACGTATAGGTTTGAAGGTGATAGTTAGCTTTTTAAGATCCTCAGGAGGATAGCCGGTCAACAGCAGCACATAGATGATTAACCTGCGCTGAGGGGCATAAAATAACTGATCGAGGAAAGAAAAGAGCTTGTGACGGGGTCACAGCAGGATTGAAACGTTTTATTAGAACACTGGTCTAACAATAACGAGATAACCGAAGCTAAGTAACGGAATAGCTCAAGTGATTTCATCGATTTGCCGAAACGGGGTATAAGAATCGCACAACCGGATCATGGAACGACCTTTACCGTTCACTAAAATAGGGCAACGCCGGAACGGCATTGAGGAAGGATGACTGAAAAATCTGCATGGGCCTAGGTGTTCGCAGCCAAAGGATCAGTACTAATGCGGTTCGTTACGAAAATCGCATAAACCACTCGACTCCGATGTACACCTTCAATAACGGTAGAACGTATAACCATTATATAGCCAACAAGACTATAGTACAAAAAATATATATACAGCCTTTCAGCCGCTTGTGAAGTCTACGTAAAAATGTACCTTTGTCAATTTTAGGACAACTGCAAATTGGCTCATTTGAAATAATGGCGTTCCCCATGGTACTGAAATATATGTCGTCGCATGCTTACTAGCTACGCTTATTTGCTTCACAGTCGCTGTGTGGAGCAGACATAGAAAACAAACAACATTTTTAATTCTAATTTTGCAATTTTTCAGTCAATCAGAAAATAGTTGGGTGTCGACGGTCCGATCTATGACTGACAAATACAACCTTAAAACCGCTATCAGAGAATAACTAAAACATTAAACAGTATCAGGTATTGATTAGACAGACAAGTGTTCCGTTCACACGCTGAATCCGTTAACGGATCGGAGCTGTTAGCGGACAAAGAGAATTCAGGTCAAAAAACATGTTGATACCATATCAGTAAATGTCCGCAGGATTTCGTCTATGAGCTGATGCTGTGAAACTAACAATAAACATTAATTCTAAATGTTGTTCGTCAGCCGTATCTATTTGTATTGTTATTATTAGTATCTAGTGTTATCGCAAACACACAAAAGCCTTAACTGTGATATCTTCATAACAAACACTTTGTGTTAAAATTAAATTTATTGTGCAGCCATATAAACACTTGCATCTCAATTGTTTAGCTTCTACAAGAATACTCAATGGCCTCACCACACTTAGCCAGACGTCATTGGAATGTTTATGCTGCAGTATTCCGCCCAACCGACATCCACGGAGATCATCAATGCATTAATACTAATAATAAGAGAAATAGATAATAATCAAGATAATATAGATATTACGGTCTTCACGTATGATGTCTGGATACCACAAGCATCTAAGTTCGTCTCTTTGATAAGCACATTTAGCGTAACTTTTGATTTATTCTCTTTTCATGCCAGTTCTACTTGAGGTTATGTCTATTCCCTCACATAATGGGTGACTTCTCTAGTTTCTCGAACTGTAATCAGCGGTCAGATAATAGGCTAACCAGCTGCCCATATGGCTGGCTGTTCAAGACCGAGCTTGTATTCTAATGAAGCTACTCTCAGCCCAGCATCGAAGGCAGGTGATTTCGTCCGAGTATTCGATAGCATTAAGCGTGCTCATTTTTCAACGTTTGATTCAAATAGCCCGAGGGTAGAAAGCTCAATGTTGAACCGGCCTGTTCGAGCCACGTTTGCACCCTCAGTCAGAGCTGCACTTGCCGAACGATTCCCAATCGAGGGTTCGCTCGCATTATGAGCATGCCCAGTAACGTTCCAACAGGTTCATAGCGTAGTCCTTGAGGTTGTCCTCAATGTCCGGGCGACCGCACAGTCGTCGCACTACAATACGACACTGGCCACGGCGAGGGGTGGAATAGCTAGCGCGTGACAATAACCATTTGTTCTATTTTAATGCCCTGTTCTAAACGTTGGTAACAACTGAACATAAACACGCGATTCTGTCACGCACATCGCGTTCCTTGGAAATGATGTATAAAGGGCAATCATAGTTGACTCTACGCAAATCTTAAGTCAAACTCCTGCACACATTCATTCGCAAACAATATCAGGTAATGTAAAGCTAAATTATGTTACTTTCATGGTTATATAAAAATATTTTCTAGATGAGCCCCCCAAAAAAAAGTAGACGTAAGGCTAAGAACAACTGATCGATTGCGATCGAACGATGCACTGAAAAATCAGCTTTGAAATATTTCGCACAAACGTTCGGTCGACGTAAATCTAATCTATAGGGGTTTATAACCCCTCTTATTCTTTTCACACACCAGTTTGTTGCACACTCCAAGCTGTTTGAGGTAAAAGTCAAGGTCAAGGGGGCTCGTCTATACCCGTAATAACACCTCTGTTGGACGCATTTTAGCTATACAACGAGTCCTTAGTCATGAAGAAGCAATGCAACAATGCAATGGCGTGAATAACCAGCGCCATTACTTAAGTGCAATCTCGTGTTTGATGTCAGACTTCATCGATAACCAGCCACACCAGTTACCATGTTTGATAACTGGTTTCGCATTAAGGCCGTGAAAATGTTTTGGTATTAACTATTCATACTGTCCTAAGGAAGGCCGTGTTTGCAAGCCAGGCATGTCCTTCCGAGCTAAATGCGGCTTGAGGACTTTGCGAATGGCAACATTGCACTGGTCGGTGTTACGATAAGTGCCGAACGATGTTTAGTATTGACCTTGTAACAACCGGCGATGCTGACACCGAACGGAAGCAACGGCAAATGATACTTTTTGCACCTCATTGAAGCTACATCTGGTTGACAATGGTCATCATCAGCCTGTTGTGTTTTCGTGATTGCTGACAGCTTGAAACATGAACGCTCCGTCATTGAAATACTGTCGTCTGACGCTGCATTTAGAGCTCGCATAGACTTTAAATCTGGTATCAGTATTTAACGATTTCCGTATTCTTTCAGCTATTGTTACTGCACGTAGAATGTGTTTTCGAAATAACCTGTTTGGTATAGCATCAATGACCTGCTCCCACTAAAGGGTCTACATGAGGTAAGTGATGCTGGTCTAATTTGGGGCTTCTGCAAGAGACCTATGAAACGGCATGATGATCAACTAAATGAGAATGGCCCAATCCTCCGCGAATCTTACGAATTTATTAGATGATTATTTAATTGTGCCCTATAACGCGCTTTCTCGTGAAATTCCGTAAGAAAAACTAACACTTGATCCCATGTAAGCAGTATAAATAAGTACGGCTTCTTGTGCTGTCCACAGCAATGCAATCCGCCAGGCTTTATTCTAGGAAAAGTAATTCATATAGACGAAAACATGCGACTGAAAAGTAGGGCAGACAAAAGAGTGCAGGCACGACAACTGGACTCTCGCAATAACCAATAGAAAACATTTTGGATTAGATAGGTTTTTATTTCACCTTGGCATTCGAAACGGTACCTTACGACAAACGTCTCAAAAGCTGGCCTAAACATTGAACAGGTAAGAAACTAACAAACTGAATGTTATACTTTTTATCGGCGAGAAACTTTTGGGTACGGATGAATAAATGTCGGTTCTTTCATTCTCAAGTTATATAAAGTTACCCGTAAAGAACTCTGCTCTCGACGCTCTTACGTACCCATAGTCCACTGGCTCATTGAAGTATGTGAATGCATATACCAACTATGGGAAGGTATACGTGATAGCCCAAGCTAAACGGCAAAGCGTTTCAGGAATCGTTAGACTGATCCTAAACTGACTGAACTAAAATGAATGTTGTCTATCAGGACCTTGGTTTCGACCTCGGAAGATCATTGGAAAAGGAGTTACTCAAGTTTAATTCTTAACGACAAATCTAGGTGCACGTCTATTTTTTGTAAATGCGATTGAAATTAACCAGATAGTCAGTGTTATATGAAAAGTTCTCTAGATAACGTAAATACTGTCAACTAGTTTATAATAATTGAATGTTATAAATCTTGGCAAAGACAAATTTGTAGGACAAACCTCCTATTGTTGCAATATTAAAACGTATGATGTTCGATTAATGGAGTGAGATACTGAGACGGTGCATGAGCAAATGTGCCCTTCTTTGACCACGTCTAAAGGAATATCGAGAACGGCGAAACGTATAAACAAAAAACAGAGACGCGGTAAGCAACAATTACCTGGTTCTCGTTCGGTATACGGGTCGCCATACTCGTCGCCGATCCGGGACAGCTTCTTTCCACCTATTTTTGTGGATTGAGGTCCGTCATTGTTTTTATACTTGTCATTACTATAGAGATGTATTACACAAAGCATCATTCATATATGCATGTGTGTGAACTGAAATAATTAGCATGAATTTTTCTCAAACGTAACATCGACATTGTAAGAAACTGACCGCAACAAAATTGTACCCAAAAATAAAAATAACATGCAATCACTTATTAATCATCATTGCCACATATTACCACTCGCCTTAAAGATCTCTTAAGGCGGTAAGGTAATCTTAGCTAATGGTATTTCGCCAGTAACTGCCAGTAACACTCAAGACATTTTAATCCCCGCGATGATACAGTACTAATGGGTCTGCGAACTAAACTTACTGATATATGAGGTGGTCTAGGTTCGAAGCCGGCCGTAGAGATACGGTTCAGAGTCGTTAAAGGTTGAAGGTAAAAAGATAAACATTTCCAACGTACTACTGTTACTATAACGCGCTGAGTGCAAAAGATACTGGTGACGTAACACGTTGGCTAGGCAGAGATACCAAAAGGAACCGAGAGTTGCGCGATTATTAAGCTGCCTTGGAACCAGGTGGCGCTACGACATGATCTACGTAGCAAGTAGGAACGCAGCGCCATCTTGTGTCAAGAGAGGGAAAGGCCAGATGGGTCGATAGAGCTACAGACGTTATGGCAAGCCACGGGGCGATAACTGATCCTGTATGTTGCCCCGTCTAAACGCGCAACAGTATTTTGTTACGGAAAGTAGCGCAAAGAGGCTTGACAGACAAACCAGCAAAAGAGAAGAACGACAAAACAGCAGTATAAGACCGTTGTTCCTACCCTTGCGTTTACGCGCACCAGATAACGCTGCGCTAACAAAGCCAGTGAGTGAGTTGGCAAATGTGCGCTTTGTTTGTGTTAGTTATTTTCATATCTTTATAAGAATCCCGAAAGCTATCGCCTCACACATAGGAAGATCGTTGTTGGCGCAACAACGGCGGCAGGCCCTGCATCTTTGTTAGTGGATACTGGAGCAGCTTATCATAACTCTAAACGAAGTCGGAGACAGAGTTGCGAACTGATAAACACCCGTTTTGTAGCTTTCATTATCGTAGGTGAGTAAATGTCACATCTGTCTTTGGATTCTAGTTAATGGAGTGCGTAATCGTTTGCTATGTGTTTTCTTGTAGTAACGTAATATTAATTTTAAACCGTTCCTTCTACTGAATAAATACGTTTGCATTTCGAGTAACCAAAAACCAGGTTTGATCCGAAACGGGTTTTTAACGTCACATCTTATTCTGAATTTAGGATTGTTATTGAATATTGAAGTCTCGTTTGATTATTCAGTATACATTTCGGATGGCTTTTAGCAATAGGAAGTCCTACATTACGAGTTTGATAATAGTTGCATATGTGTGTGTATGTATGTCTATCCATTAGCGATGAAAAATTGTATAGAATTGACAATGTTATGTACCCTGTAAAAACCTTCACTTTTTGTAAAAAAAAAACGAAATATTCAGCGCTGAAACATGTCATTTAAAAATCTAATCCTGCCAACTTTACTGAAAAGCATAAGGTTCGTAAATGTTTGATCGTAGCCAGATATTTTTAGGCCCAGGTGTACTGTTATATTATATAGCTGCAAAGAACCAACACATCCTGTAACTGTTCATATGATATAAAGTATGTCTCTTTTGAAAATCAATATGAATACTTCGGCCCTGTCTATATCATCAGATACGTATGGACTATATATTAACTGAGTCCATTAATTGTGAACTATAAGCATCGCATAAGATCGCGTTGCGGTACTCGATTACAAGCGCGATTCACGATCAGACGATCAAATGCAATGTCTGATCAACGCTCTTCAATGCAAAATCTTCTCTACAGAATCATTCTTTCAGGCCGCTTATTTATTTGTGAATACCGCATGTGTTCCATTATTTAATTCCTGCCACCGCTCCTGTTGTTTTGGATATTGCCGTTGTCGTCATCCCTCTCGCATCATTTCATCCGTGCTTAGCATCAAATTAAATCGATACTCCTCATTTACCTTTCAAGGGGTAAAATACGACGGTTGGCCAGCAGCGCATCGCTAGTGCGTGACCATACTGGTGAAGCTCAATTAATAGACCAGAGGAGAGCGTGTCGATTCCGTCTACCCCAGTTTCCCCATTTCGCTAGACGCCCCCTTGGAACTTTAACTACCATCGGAGACTGCACAAAGTAAATTGCTTCCAGTGTCATTTGTCCTTTGGTGACAACGAGAAGCGCGTACGCTAAAGTTTGACTGCTACCGCTAAATCTTTACAAAAAGCGGATTCCGATCGATGAGACACGAAATTCATTCGTCTATGGAGAGAGAAGCGAGAGAGGGATGTTGTATCGGTGCCAAACATAAGCTCCCAGCGATGAGCAAGTAGCGCCTGGTTCGGTATTGTGGAAAAGCGGCGGTGGATGGCGTCTTTGAGGTGTTTCCGTTTCAACGAGTCTCACAAAAAGAACACTGCAAAAACAATGCGAGTCGTACTGATGAAATTGATACTGATGAAAGAAAAACCACAAACGAAAAATTATAGGTGTTTGTGCCATTTAGAGAAATGGACGGCTTTTGGGGGACGTCGATGTGCTGACATGCTCATTTATTGGGTGTTGGTATTGTCTTGAAGCCTTTGTTACTGTTGGCGTCAAGACTGAAATAAGAATCATAGAACAGCGGTAAGGGCATTCATTTATCAAGATACCTTGAAGGGTTTCGAAGCTGTCGCCAAGCGGCTAGACATCTTCCACGGCCTTCACTCATAAAATATGAAATCTCGTATGATTTTAGAGTTGTCAGTTCACGGCACGGACCCGACATCTTTCTGCGGTCGGTGACGGAGAGCGTGATCTGGCAGCATTACCCTGACGTAAATGTCACTCGGGACAAGAAGCGTGTCGAACATTACTGCAAATAGCACGCGTCTAATTTGCATCTCTTGGAGAATCAACAATCTCACCTAATAACATAGAACGATTAATTGAGCAGTTGTGCTGCGACGAGTGACAAAAGGTTTAGACAAAACATACAGAGCCATTTTTTCTTTTAAAACACCTTCAATCCTAACTTTACTTTTCTCGGTTGGTAATCCAAACACTTGGAATATACAAGGAAAAACCCTCCTCTCAGACGAAAACATCTCATCAGTATTGGGAAATATCTATGAGTATGAGAAAGCTATTTTATGAGTATTTTTGCCAGATGCTCGATCAGAAGTCTCCAAGTTTGGCATAAAAGTGTCGCACCACATAGGGTGTGCACAGTCACAAAGAAAGAACCAAGGTCTACGTAAAGCAGAAACCAACGAAATACAAATATTGAATTCTTTATGCACTTGATGCTGGATAATGGCGGCCGGGCACCATAGCCTTGAGAGTGCGATTCGAGCTTTTCGAGTAAAACTTCAAATGAGGGTCCATATGTAATACTACGACAGGAAATAACTAAATACTACTTCATATTGGCGCAGCGTAAAAGCGGTCTCCGTCTCGATGTCTAGCTAGTCATCACGGCGTTGTCGTTCGCGCTAAATAATGGCGGTCAGCTTCGGAAGAAAATTTACCACAAACAGATTGGCATCAGAACAGCGGGATTTGACTAACCGATTTAGATGCAACTGAAGTCATGCGAGCCCGGCCACAAAAATCGGTATCCTTTATTTCAGATTTGGGTTGAAAATCGCGGCAAGTGGCCCGAAAGATCGGTCGAGTAAAGCGAATCACAACTGCCATTGTACAAAGTTTTGACACTGAAGCCGCATATACATAACTAGGACAAATAACAAGGACATATTTTTGGGCTGTTTCACTTTTAAGAACCGCAACCCGTGCGAAATCCCTTTTTTTTTCATCTAACTGGACACGATTGCAACATACACATACATGCATATAGTTCATGTTTGAAAATAAAGGTTGCGAAACGACTTCAGGAAGGTTCCGCTTAAGTCAGCAGATTCGGTTCGAGCATTTGATAGATCAGGTTATACACACAGTCTCGAGTTCCTCCACCCAGGAGTTATGCTGCATGCCATTATATAATGTAACTGCTCGTTAGAGTCTTGATTTTCTCGAAAGCGTCCTACGATTTTCATCTTAACTCAGCAGTTTACGAACTTCAAGCATCAGCAATTTACTCATTATTTTCCGAGACAGTACATAGAAAAGTTCAGGGAATTTCCGTTAGTTCGAGTGACAAAAAGGTGGATTGGACTTACGATGAAGATAACAGGTCGTGCATGTGCGTATTGAATATGGAGCGGCTAAAGCCGAGCAGGTCAAAAGCTCTACCGACATCTTACTATAAATAAGTGGCCCGAGTCTGCTGAGTACAGCCGCGACGTACTGTGATATATAAGGGGGGCGCCTGTAATAGCGTGTGGCAGGTGCCTCAGGTCTCAATATATACGTTAGTTTTGCGTTTTTCATAGGCTAACCGCTCATAGGCTGTGCTGTAGTAGCGAGCCAAGGGCCACGTTTAGATATCGGCTGATGCATGGAACAGCATGACTGACCGTAAAAGTAGAAAGGATAAGAACCTCTCTCGAGTGTGTGCTATAAAAATAATTGAGGTCTTGGACCCAGGTCGATTTCAATCTACCGGGATTTTTGGCACGGTTACATGTTTTCCTAGACCTATACCCGGCCATAATTAACTCAATTGACTGAGCCGAACAGTGTCGATGGCCGCCTGAGATAATGGTTGCTACGATAAGAAGGAACAAACACCAATTGTACGAAGAGGAGTTTCGCCAATCGTCGGCTTCTTTTAGCGGTTTCTTTAGTGTGTAGTACGCGACAAATGCGTGAACGTCACTACATCGTGTCATATCCGTAACATAAACCGCTCTTCATCTACGGACAATAGAATCATTGGGTGTTACTTACAGAAATGCCATTAACATAACCAAAAACATTGTAACAGCCAATCTAGCACTGCTACTTGGACGGAGTCCGATAAAGAGTTTTTTTTTTTTAATTATTGAAACGTATTTTTGCTTGGCTAGCTGATCATTCTAACCTTCTTCGTTAACTGAGAAAAATATCTAAGTGAACAACATATATATTTGCCCTTTAAAGTGGGCAAAGGTTTGGAATATAGTTTTTCCCAATCTTATGGTATTTACACAGGTAATGCGAATTCGGATTCCTACATCAATTGATTAATAAGGAAATGTTTTAGGCACATCGAGTTCCACATCGTTGTGGGTATTGGAGGCGTTCCTAATGGGAAGGAAATGTCCTTGTGTTTCGCCATCGCAGGCGTGACACTTTAATAAGCATCTCGAAACATACGAATGTGTTTCGAGCAAGCGTTCAAAAGTACAACACATAAGTATATTTAGATGCATTGGCCTGCTCGTAACGCGTCGCGCGGGTAGGATCGTAGCTAAAGGGGATCTATTTCCTTTTATTTTTAATGAAAACGCTACTTTTGCATGTACGACGAGTACTATAGCGTGGCTTGGCCAAGATTTAGGACTTGCATAGGTGGGAAGTCGTTGATTATCCTTCTTTTACTCCTGTTTGTGAGCACGTACCGGGTACATTCATGCGCTTAAAAAAACGAGCAGCAGCAGAAGCAAAACTCTATGTTCTCCCAGATAGGGATCGTGAGCTTCGTCGTTAGGTCGAGCTCTTCTACTTCAGAGATGAGAATAGCAAAAGTAGCAGGATTTACGGGACCACGACAACATTCATTGGAACCGGATCCTGTGGGTTGGGGCTTGCTCGATCCAGAGATTACCTAGTCAACGTTGCGGCATGAATTTAGCTTCCAAGGGAAGGTAGTAGTTGAGTATTGGTATTTACTGTAAGCTTGCTACCGTTGAATATACTGGCTACAGAGAATAGCATATATTGTGTTTCGCTGGATAATATTTGGAGCGAGCGTTGATGTTGGCGTCGGTTTCGACGTTAGTGGACGTTTAAATTGCGCTTGTGTGCATATTTGAATGTGGACGCCTCTAACTGCCCGACGCAGACTATACCCGTTTGAATCAGGACACATACTATTCGTGGACCATGCAGCTTTCTGTGGGATCCACAAATGAAGAAAAGATCTGGAGAAGCACACACGTGAATGTTCACACATAGAACATACACATCAGTGTCACATATATACATTAAGCCAGTGTGCCGACTATGTGCTTGATGCTTCAAAGCGACCGACGTCATCAGGAAGCCCCGATGACCGTTGTGTCCTATCAGAATTACGTTGCTTGATAATGCCACAATATTTACGTCCCTTCCATTAATATTACTACGTACTTATATAGTAGTACACAAGCTTTCGACGCAATTTTGCTGCGGTGCTTTTTAGAGCCATGGCACTTCTTCCTTTTATCTACCGACTCAACCTACGTAGCATCGCAACTCGCGGGATTGCAACACGTTTAAGGGTTCACTCCATTATCTTTTAGTGTTGCCTTCTGGCAGCCAGCTCACCCTATACTCCTGCTGCACCCTATACTACAGCAGCAGCAGACAAAGTAGGAATCGCTGTTGTAGGTCCAGATCGCTTTTCGCTATGATATGCCTACGTACGAGACATTGAAAACAGGGCAAAGCAGATGGAAGGATGAAGGAACGGCGGCTGCTACGATAGCGAAGATGACCCGTTTTGATGATTGCACCTTCTACCACTTTCAGCGTCACTTCGTCCTTTTTCTCACCTTGCCACGCTGCGTAGCACCGACCCTGCCAACTGATGTTTGCCCAGATCGACTGTTATGGGGGATGACGTTTATTAGTTACCCACGACGAGTCGACGGACCGACCAACTCGCCGATGAGGGCTCTAAAACACTTAAAATGGTCGCGATTTGGCGGCGTTACAGCCCCTGGTCGACCAAACCTTTCCTGAGGCCGAAGCCGCCTATCGCTCGATCAACTCAAGAGGAGAGTGAGTTAGTTCGCCTTGCACTGCGTGTTTAGATCTGTCTCGCAGTTTCTCCGTACTGACTTCGGTCATTTTCTCTGTGCCTACATCCGACCCTCGTCCTTGGCTCTTTTCTTTCTATTTTCCCTTACCAGTTCCCTTTCCCCCTTTTCTCCCGGTTTCATTTTCCGTCCTGTTTTTTCCTGCTCAGCGTTTCCCGCCGACGTTGTCATGCTTTCTTTCTGTGGTATCCATTTTCTCTCAACCTTTACAGACACATGCATGCTTTGTCGCTGCTTTTACTACTGTTGTATGCAGTTTTTGCAGCACCGTCGCTGCTGCAAGCGGCTACGACTTGCATCGCGTACCGCGCGTCCTTGAATCGTACAAGATATTGTGAGCGAGTTGGACACGTTCACCCGCCATTGTGCGACCTGCCCGCCCGCCTGCCGACCAACCGACTTCGCTATTTGTTGGAAAAAAGCCGCTGTTATCCCCCTCGCGCTAAATGTACAGTATTTATCAAAGTTTCCTTTTCCCTTACTCGCTTTTGTGGGTAGTGCGGTCTAGGCTGTCGTGGCATGTCGCTTTCTCCTTTGCCTCTTGCGTTCCTTCGTGGCAGCGGCAGCGGCGCCATTTCCCATCGGCAGCGTCAGCATCACTGCTTTGAGTCGATTTGTCTGATTGTCTGTCTCTTAGCAGTGGCGCCTTTTGCCGACTGCGTCAGCATTGCGCCACAGCGCGACGACAATGAGAACGACGAAGACGTCAGTGAGGCAACTCTGGGACAATTGCAACTATCCCACACACTAGCAGTGTATAGGAGCATCTTAGCGAGCAATCGCCACACCGCAGATCCGTAGTAGTAGTAGACATTGCAAAGGCGCAGTATCGTCTATAAATAGATGACGACAGCGTAACGGCGGAGCATCGCCAGGAGCAATGTTAAGCTCGAGACGCACCACCAGAAGCAGACGTTTGCCGCTATTGCTGCCAATCGACCATAATGACTCCAGCGGCGAGCACCGACTTCTCAATTGCCGTTCCACCATCGCCTCGGATAGGGTGGGGAGTAACGAAGGCGGTAGAAGGTAATGAAAAAAGAGGAGGAGGAGGAGGACGAGGAGGACGAGGAGGAGGGGAGGAGGAGGAGGATTAGGAGGAGGAGGAGGAGAAGCACAAGGGGCATGTGGGATAATGCCCTTAGATCCAACCCCCGCCTTCACCGCCGCACGTAGTTGAGCCTGCCCAGTGCTTTACACCGCTGAAGCGTAAGGGTTCCGACCTAGTAGAGGAGCATGGAGTAGCCTTGAGAGGAGCACTTGTAGTGGTGCCGAAGGGAGAAAAGAGGTACTCGGCATGGGCACATGAGGGGCAAACTGGGAAATAAGGAAAGGGTAGGGCCAAATGTCAGCTGAGAGCTAGAACCACGAGCTGGCACTCCGGCTCCTGCTGCCGTTGAACGAAAGGCCCCCGAAGGAGGCAACGAAGAACTGCACGGCCCAATCTCCAAACCAACAAACGAATCAATGAAGCCGTCGACAGGAGAGCAAAGAAGATCAGCGTTGGAAAGGGCCGTTCGAAGACGCAGGAGCGAAAGGACGGGAGTGGCGGTGAAGGTGGTGCCGTCTACCTACTGCAATAAATTCGAGTGGGCTAGCACTCATACATACTTTTCCTCCTCACTCCCTCTCACACACACATCGTATTAGTTTCTACGTCCATGGTTTTCTATGCCGGACATGTAAGTACGGGGGTCGGGGCTCTATTCTTCGTTCTCCTCTGGACCGTGTTGACGCTCCGTTCTGCTGTGGGGTCTTGTCTGTGCAAGGCTGCTCCCTCCCCTCACCCTCTTATTGCTGGCCAACGCATCGTACGTGCAGTAGGAAATAGCATTGTACGTCTGTGCTAGCTGCCTGGATCGACTTCTCTTAGCTGGCGCCGTTACTGGTGATCCTACCCGTTGTAGCGGCTAGCGCAGCCACCAATCCATCCCGACATTTCGAACCACTAACAGCACAAGTACAGCTGAATCAACAATGGCATCGAAATTTATACAGCCAAAACAGATATACAGCTAGCGACGAATCAGCGGCCTTGATCTAGCTAGGAGAGACTGGAATAGCAAAAAGAACAAAAAGGAAACAGAGGCCGCAGAAGAGACGCCGAATGACGGACGGCGAATCCAGTGAGAAAGCACAAGTAGAAATTGCTAAGATTACTTCGACATTTCAAGCTAGTATTGGTTTTTTGAAAGAGTGCTGGCTATACATGACGACGCCTCAATGCTACGATGACAACTACGTTTGACGTTTAGTGACAGAGCGAGAAATGCTTCATTGCCAGCAGCTATTCTAATGTGCTGAGCGACGTGCGTTTGCTGTTGTGGCAAAGGCTATCCCAGTGAAAGCAGGTGAAGCCAGGGGATCTGTTTCGCCATCAGTCCATGCGTATCCAATGTTGGCGTTCGAAGAGGCCCAAGGCGCGCTGCCTTTTAATAGGTAACGTCTGCGTGACTGTGTGGTTAACAGCGACGTGCTATACGTTTCGGCTAGTTTTTTTTTCTCGTCTTGCCGGTATTCGACGGTGTAGTGAGCAGCGGTAGGCTGGTTGAGGTTTCCGGCTTTTGGCAGATATGAGATCTTTGCGTACAATCGGCCTAAATGCTAGCAGATAATAATATAGCCGCGATGATGCGCCCACAGAGTTGCGACACGTTTTTGACGACAACGTTTTTGTAAAGAATATTAGCCATTTAGATATCGTGCAAGAAAATAACCGGTTGAAGGGAAGCCTTGAGAAACGCAGTTTGTTATAGCGTGGTCGACGTCACCTCTGTTTCTATTTTGAGTATTATTAGGAGTCGCAGTTCTACGCGAGACGAAGCAGAAATATATCTGGGTGATTTTACTGTGATCTCAGGGAGTGTAGATAGAGTCTTTAAGTAAATTGTCATATAGACGCATCGTGCGTGACGTGCGACGCCCGGAAAAAAAGCTGCTTTACGCTTGCGGATGAGGTGTGTGATCCTAGCCGTCTTATACGGCGCTTCAGTTTCGAAGCTTATTACAGTCGCTGTAGTCACTACAGGATATAAAGTCAAGTGATCGTCAAGTAGTCATCCCCCCCTCACGTATGCAATGTGTCGCAGCGAATTTGCGGGTGGACGAAAACACTTTAGAAGCCACTCAGGAGTGTGTACGAGGCATTTGTGTTCCATAAGATTCTGCAAGTAATTGACAGTGTGCCAGTTTGATAATCAGTAAGTGCTTAAACAAACGGGGAAAGAAAAACGTGAAACGTCCACCGTTATAGAAAAACACTTCAAAAGCAGATTCAATCGCGGATCTGCGATTTAGACTGCCTGCGTACTCTGCTGTAAAAGCTGTAGGGACGGTCCCTCACTGCTCCTTCGGTGGGCTGTGGAATGTCGACCAAAAAGTGCACACTTGGAGCGTCGGCGTGCACGTCGTGCTTACGTCGTATATGCTACTTTTCTTGTTGTTGTTCCAGGCATCAGCAGCGTGATATAGTGCCCAGCTGGGTAAGACAGAGGAAGACGTTTTGCATAGTACAGTACATAAATACCTTAGATGTATGGGAGAGAAGATGCTACGGAGAGAAAGAAAAAAGAAAGCCACATAGCGAACCAATGATAGGAACGTGTTTTGTGGGTCCGTGAGGCGCAGAGGCTTGGAGCTGGTGTATTTAATTATGCAAAGCTGAATTTCAACAGGCATGCAGAATAGCGCGCTCTAGCTCCAAAGAGTAGTGAATAAATTAAACTTCAATACATTTTTTTTTTTTTATTGATAATAACAGTCTTGGATTTTTTTTCTGAAAGTCATTTAGAATTAGCAGTCAAGTTCATTAGCAGCAATAGAACAAAACGAGAAATATAGCTGCCTGTCCTGATCAGCTTATGTCTGTTACTACTGTTTTGATGTCCCCAGGCCCAAAATTTTTCGACCCTTCGAAATTTGTAACAAAATTTCCAACTAGCGATTCACTTTGTCCTTTGGAAGACAACAAGACGCGCAGGCGGCAGAAAACAAATCGATGGTCTAAGCACAAACTATGTTAATCTACAATAAGACGAGACTCGGTAGAATGAATTCAGCCTGAAGTGCTGCAGCTCACAACAATTGTAGATCCTGTTCAGTATTATCAACCTATAACTTTTTCATTTGATCGCATATATAGTGTGATATAAAAGCTACCTTTGCACCAGTGATTTTCTCTCTCCAAGAGAAGTCATGATAATCTCCCCTGAGCTTGTCTAGCCACTTTTAAAGCACAGGAGCAGAGCCCGGAGCAGTAGTGACGTTCTCATGTATTTCCGAGAAGTCTCCATGAAATACGGAAACCTATCCAAATAATTAAGTCCTTATCTTTTGTCAACACACTGAACAGGGGTGCAAAATATGATGCTACGTCGTATGATTATGGGTCGCGAATAGGACCTTCTCACCACTAAGAAAGGTCATTGCGGCATTGGCTTGCGTTCCCATTCGACTGAAATATTTCCTACGTGCGCACGCTGCCTTTGTAGAAGTTAGCAAGTGGCCACCATGAGGATATAGGACGCATCATCAAAATGCATCCTTTTTCCCTAGTTTACTTCCCCTGCCACGGACTATGTACAGTTCCCCTCGAAACATGCTTTCTTACTATGGCGTATGATAAATAGGGCATTTCTGAACGTCATTTCTTTCTGCTCTGTAGACGCTTCTATATTTTAAATAGGCGAAAACTCATATCCCAGATAAATAACCTGCTGCTAAATAGATGCAAAAAAAACTCTATGCCGAGACTGAACAGACAGTTTATTGATGGTAAGCTCTGTATGATGATATCGGAGCACATTCTCTTGGCATATGCGTGGAACGTCCATGTCTTTTCTCTCACTTTATCTCTCTCTCGCTCTCGCACTTTTTTTTCTTAATTAGTTATTTAATTATTAATAACACTTGTATATTTGAAGTAGAACGTCAAATATGACAATGACGACATACTCTTTTTAAAAAAATAAAAACCTCTACAATAGTTTCGGTGACGTACGAATTGATGTGAGGAATAAATATTATAAATGGTTGATTTCCGTTAACTACTATACGGTACAGGTAGCCTAACACAAATGAATCGCATCAGTTTCACCCATCTAATATCAAATATAGTCCTAACGTCTAACAAATGATACCATAAATATAGACAGAATCGGTCCTGCAACCTGGTATCGCTTAAATACGGAGGATAATCTAAGTCAAAGGAGCGTACGCAATAGAGACCCTTTCGTGTGATCATGTCATCAAACCTAACTAATTTATGAGAGGAGTCCAATAGGTTGATAAGGACTTCCGTCCTTATGAGTAGGTCACACTGTTCTCAAATTCTCCGATACCCCTCTGCCCTTGACCTTTCTCCCGACCTCGTCGTGTCCAACGCAATCAGTTTGACATTTATATATTTGTTCTGTCTCTATCTATTTCGTTTATCCTCTACTGCTGCTCATATGCCGTTATACGGTCGGATGGACGACGCATCGTTTGCGCGGTTTTTAGCACCGAGTCGCATAGCCTCTTCGGCCTGCGCCCCTTACCGTCACCATCACCATCACCACCACCGCCTTCTGCGGCATTTCTACTCGCGAAGCTATCGCAACGGCAGAATCATCATCATCATCAAGTTGTGTGTTGTTGTCAAGACGAGAAACAGAAAAAACAACGAAGACGGGGTTTTCTATTGTTTATTCGACCGTGTCGCTACCTCGCGTCCTGTGATATTTCAATAGTGCGTCGCCTTTTCCATCATTCCTTATAAGTGCACGACTCACCATTGGCCCTTTTGCGAGTAATGTGACGACCGCACAGCGGCGCCGCCATTATCATCATCGTCGTCGTCGTCATCATTACCCCTATCACTACCAGGCGAAAATAGGAAATCGCTGAGGCCATCTTTGCACACGCAGCTGCAATAGCAGAAGAAATCTAGCCACGAATTGTATAATATACGGTTACGATAGCAAATATGTATGCTTCAACAGCTCGGGGCCCAGCTTGATTTGAATCGTCGTGAATTTTTTGCTGTTCCGTAGGTGATACGTAGCTAATCGGGAATTGCGCTGAGGTAGTGAACTTATTTCTTTGAAATTGAAACTCGTTGCCGATCAGCTGGTCCGCAACTGCTTACTTGTGTCGCCACTGGCGACTAGAAGACAGGCCAAAAATGATAGAAGCATCCATGAAAAATCGCTGAAAACGACAACGACATTCACAGTGGCTCTTTAAAGCCCTGTTCATGCGTTGTTGGATTTCTCGCTGAAGGTCCTAACATCGCAGGCTCGCTGACCAGTTAGTTGCCCGTTCCATCGCTGCCCCACGATTCGGACAGCCAACGACTCCGAATGCTTAAATGAATGAAAATTGCAACTACGGCCGTTTCGAGTAACGTGTCAGGACAGGAGCAAATATAACGCGGACTGCTGTGGTTATCAGCACGGTATCGTTGGAGGATAAGCAGTGAGGAAACTGCGGAAGCAACGAACACCTATTTTTGTCCGATGGGCGGGGAGCCTTTCGACATCTATGAAAAGGCAAGGCCAACAGTAAAAGCTAAGCCTTGGACCAGGGCCACGAAGCCAAATAGAAGTGGCAAAAAAGACAGACTGTAAGAAGGCGGTAGGAGGACGTTCCACTCAACGGCAAGGATAGAAAGATTGAAATTGGATGGCACTATGAGCGTCGATGGCACCACCAACGCTGGAGCTGCCGAACGGAAAGCACTTGTTGCAGGTAATATACGCCTTCATTCACTAGTGCCATCACCTGTCTGCGTTTGCTAAGAACGAGTGACTACTAATTATATAAGTGGTAATACTTACTTTGTTTCTAACTAAGCTGTTTGGGAACCTTCTCCCAACTGGCCTACTGTTCTATGTGCATCCGCGTCTGGCTGTTACACAATCTCGCCTGGTCGGTTCTCGCATTCTAAACGTATATTGCACATTTGAATGAGGTTACGTCTCTGAGAGAAATATTGATTTTGGCTTTCAGCTTTCGACTTGTTTCCTGTTTGCTAAGAGTGCGTTAGGCGTCTTTGTTTGCCGGCGTTTTCTATGAAATAATATGGGCTCCAGTTTTACTAGATTTAAATTTATTGGTGCCTTAATGCTACCTATGATACGGCATTAGCTATTATATTATTGTTGTGCAATATAACAAACGATATTCATCCCATAGTTAGCAGCAGAAGCTGAGTAGCGTCTGTGGAACTGTAACAAACTTCAGTCAGTATTTCCGTAACTTTTTGGATCTACGTGCCCGGTGTGCATGCGACTGTGAAAATGGTTGATTCAGTACGTACTAAAATCGAAGACTGAACAATCCAAGAAGACTGGCAAAAACGTTCCCCTGTTGCGTGAAGTCTGTGCGGACGTCGAAACGCTTCTATGAGCGTTAAAGTCGGGCGCTAATGTATATCAGTATAATTGTCAGAATCGCCGGAGTCACGCAATGAAGATCATAGTGTCTGTAAGAGACTACGAATAGAAAATCAGTGATATTTCATCTAGAGAGAACGCACAGTTACTTGCGATTTGGTGTTCCTAAATACACCGTAGTAGAAGGTTTCGCCGCACTTCAATTGTAACGCAGCCTGCTGACATTTGTAATAATTAGCATGTACCTTAAAACATAGCTATAGATTGTAACCAGCTAACCATTAGTCAATTGAAAGGTAATTCACAGTCATCAAAAGATACTACCCTGTTACAATGAACACTTGAACCAATTCAAGTAGAAAAAAAAAAAACAAAAAAAGAGGTGAGAGTCTTTCTGTATCATACATTGCATCAACATATAGACCGTAGTAAAGTTTCGGTAGATGAGTATCGGATTCTGCTATTGGTTTTTTGTTGTTCTTGACGCTGCAACGGCAAGACATAGTATTCTGTAGCATAATTTTACGGATTTGTTTCTGTAGCTGCATGTTAAGCCTGTACCGGCATCGAACGTTTTAATCACATGCTTCGAAACGGGCTCGTTCTTGCGTAATTATCAATTCAATCAAATTTTAGGCCCGACAGCTGTTTTCGTTTTGATTCGTACCTATATGTACCTGTTTCTCTATTAACGATAACGCGGATAACAGCGAAGCTAAATAAAAACGTATTTTGTGCTGTTTCTCACTTCGCTTCTTCTAGCATCTAAATGAAATAACGATTTCACGATCTTTTCTATATCCGGTGACTAAACTACGTGTTTCCCCTGTTGTTTGCCTTCGCAGCTGCGGGCTGTCCTGGGAACGAGCTTCCAGGCCGTAGTCAGGGATCACCTTTTCAAAACGTGAGTTTGTCTGAGGTCTGGATAAACAATAGTAACCATTAGTTGACGATAATCAAACTGATCGATCGATCGATCTATGCCGCTTTCAAACACTGCGCACGAAGACACACCACCGCCGAACGTTACGAGAACCCGTACCGTACGCATATAGCGAAAATATATAATACATAAATAACTTTCTAAGTAATATACGAGCACACTAATCATACAAACGATAAGCAAACGAAATCGCAAAACGATACAATTGTGTATACACAAATGTCTATGTTAAGAGTTACTTTCTTGCCAGAACCAAGCTGGATGGCAAACCTGTTAGTGGTCGAACAGGCAAATCGTTATTATTTACTCTGAAACCTCACAATCTCAGCTGTTCTGGTGAAGAAAAAAAACGCACGATTACAAAATAGGAAATTTCGAAGTTTTTGTTGGCCGTCGCTGCTAACCAGTTCATAGTTAGCCGTCTCCGTTGCGGTGGAAGAAGTCGGTTGTAGGTAGTACAGGACCGAAAAACTAGAAACATTAACATAACACACAGCTAGCTTGTCCATGCTTCGATTTGAATTTCATCCAAGGTACATATGTCCATGTGTAGAGAAAGCGGCGTTATCACATAGATGCCAACTGGCTCAGGAAATCCATCAAAATCGTCGATGCAGTCACCTCCGTTCGTTTTATTGAGCAGATCGAATTAACATCACAGTATTATTAAAGCATTGAATATATTGAAATACGCAGAGACTCCGCCCTGTGTGATGATCCTATCTATCCTTATTATTATTCAGTCATTCAACCTACTCTGTTGTATCTTGTCGAAACTGTCTGGGTTTTGTTACCCACTGACTTCGTCGCTTGATGTCGCCCAGCAGATGAATAATTGTTGGCCGCCTATCTACACCCTCTTCTTAGTGTTGACGTATATAACACAAGTAGTAACAAATATCCGCGTTTTGTCCATAAACCCAGCACGGATGAAACATTGAAAAAAAAGAACGGACCAATATGTTCTGTAAGACGCACAGATCCTTAAGGTTTACGCATTCGAACCTGCTGACGCTTTGATAGCTTGATCGTTCGTCTCAACTGTCATCAGTCAGCTAGCGGTGAGCGTCTATTGACCTGACCCGGCAGCGAGCGAAATCAGTAGCAGTTTCTCGCTCTAACCGCTGTTATAACGATATCCGTGTTTTGATTACATTGAACTTGTAAAAACACTAGCAAGTACGAACGAAGGCGGGAAACGTTTTGAGAACGCAGCAACAATGAGGCCAGATGAAGGCGATCCGACGACGCCCTCCTACACATGACGGTATAAACAAGACTACCGACAGAAGGAGCTAACGCTCAGAGGTACACTCAGAACGACAAACGGACACATACACTTGTAATAAGCATGCTTTACAAAAATATGAACGGAAAACTGTCGTTCTTTAGGGCGTTGTTGAAGGGCGACATGGGCCTCACCTCTCAATTCCGTGCACGGAAAGCATGTGGCACGCAGGAGGCCTATTTACGGGCAAGTACCACTGGCAATATGGCTGACAGCCAAATTGACACCAACAATCGTTTCATTTGTTTCTAACAATTGTGTGTTTCAACAACTATTACGATATATTATGATTATGCAATTTTAATGAGGGCAATTCTAGTAATGTGTGGTAATCGTAAAATTCTTAGCCGATTGGTTGGTTAATAATAATGATACAAATACTGTAGGACCCAACACTTCTCATTAACATACCCTGTCCATTACTATAGTTCGCGTCGTGTAAACTTTACAATATCATCGAGTAACTGCAAAATAACGATTTCTTCACTACCGTATGAACTTAATCCCGCCGCGGGCCGCTGCCCACTTTTCCATCGGTCCATCCAAAGTTCATGTAACCGTTGTTGTTTGATCGAGTCGTGCCTGATATTTAACAACATCTAAGCAATCAATCCTTAAGGACTTAGTAGCCACCGTGGCTTATGGGGCAGCGTCAGATTAGGATTACTGCTGCGTGGATATCAATGAAGTGTCTGTTCTGTCTTGGCAACATGAAAACGACCGACACACAAATGTTGAGGGATACGCTATACGGGTAAAACAATACGGATTACAATACGAAACGAGATCCGAAATTTGTTCGTACAATCGACTAGCTATCAATGGCGTTTTGTTTACGGAGAACGTGAAAAAGTGGGAGCCCACGTTGCCTTCGATCGATATCTCGCGCATGGCCTTGCGTGAGCTAAAGGAAAACAAGCTAATGGGTAAAACTCATCCGCCGGAATTGTAATTACGCACGATAACGGCGACGACGACGATGATGACGACGACGACGCAATGGCGAATTCGTTAGTTAAGTGTCCAGCTTAAACGGGATTGACAACAGATTGCCCCGATAGTTCACACTTGTATTTAGGTTTTTGTGCCTTACGCATGAGTGAATTAGGTCAGACGATTCGCGCACATAGGAGCAGGCCCATTTAATAATGTCGACTACGGACATGCACGATTGGCTGGTATCGTATCCTGAATCCTGGAATAGTAATGAAAACTACACTCGTCTTCTACATGTAATGTTACCATAAGGTTCGTCTAGACCTGTTGGACTATGAAATAATGACAGTGCGCAAAAGGCGATACTGGTAGCGTTTAATGAATAAACGCACTTTTATGACGCCTACCTGATTGGATTGAATCCCATGTTCGGTAAAAGAAAGTAGCTTCTTCGTCGATGCGTCCCTGCCTATGCGGTTCTACCACAAATTTCGTTTAGTTTAAACGACTATTATGTGTCGCTATAAAAACTGACCTATTTGTAACCAATTGTCAATAAAGTGAGTCAAGTATACTCTACGTAGGCTTCTGCCTGACCCATAGTACCTTCCAGGGTCCCCGTGGTAGCGTAGTTTCCGCTCACAACGCGAACCGTATTCGATGACGATCGACGGTCATCGAATGGCCACGATCGATGGCAGTTTTTTCACAGCAATCGCATTTACGGTCTTCAGTGGTACAGCGAGATACGTACAGAATAGCGCAGGACCCCCAGCGTTCATTGAATTCAAGGATACCTGTGACCGGCAGCGCAGAATCGCCTGTCTGTTATAAAGATTTTATACGAGCTTCGTTTTCACTTAAACTAACAAGGATTCTGTACAACATGGCGCTTATTAAGCTGGTAGGCAACGATTAAATGTTTTCAATAGCCCCTAAATCTAATATTTCTTTAGTTTGATTTGTTAAGGCTGTTATGGCTACAGTAGACTCATTTTAACAGACTGTCGTAACTGATTACATGGACACATTTTTGCTCTAAATTAAGCAACTTTTATAAGATCCTAAAGGACAAATGGACATCGTTCCTAAATTTAGGCAAAAAATCACAAAATTTACCAGCTAATCTATTGCCTTAAGATATCTAACCTATTACATGATGTGCAGTAAGTGGCCTAGTCCCTTTATCAATATACTTGGCAAATACTTGGCTATATTAACTTTATATGACAACGTATAGCTCAGTTATACGTTGATTGCTGAGGCCCAAATATAACTCCGGGGCACATGTTGGCCTTTCATCCTTTTTCATAGGTTCTTCGCACGCGAAGTCTGCTCCCTAACTGTCCGAGTTATTGAGTAGGTGCTCTTCACTTTCTCTACTTGTCTCCTACTCAGCGTCAATTTTGGCTCTAAATCATTTGAGTTCGTACTCGTTTCTTGAACGTCCAGCAGCTAACTCCTGCTTCGTGCTGCCCAGTCGGGTCACATCAGTATTAAACCCACACGTATTCATACGACAGGCAGGATACATAGCGAAGCCGTATTATCGAACGGAGATATACGAGTAATTGTAATTCAATCATATCCATTTGCATTTTTGCTTACAGAGCCAAAATCACCGAGCGAGTATTTGTAGCACTCGCAGCGCTAAAATGGCCACTAACGATAACTGCAGCTCGTCGCGGACTGATCTCCTTGGTAATAAGTTTTTTTTTCTTTTTTTTTTTCTTTTTCCAAGCTTAAATTAGCGTTAAAATGTTGTATTTTTGTGTAGACTGACATCTATGAGCAAAGGCAGATTGTGTAGGTTTGACGACGAACGTAGGTATAATAAGATTACATATAGATACAAATAAATCGATTGGTCAGATAGCTTGCAACGTAGATAAGCAGAAAATGGTGACTAGCGCAAAAGATATGATAGTAATTACTGATAGTCAAATTCGATTGCCCTACTGCTGTGCGATTCTTCATAGACAAGAAGATCCCACGTCCGCGATCTCTCGTGTTGCACTCGTACTTTCGAAGTTCGTGCGCCTGGCGGGTGCGGATTGCACTCGAATCGAAAGGACTCAAATATACCTATCGCGAGGTTAACATTCGGGAAGACATCCCTGAAGGTAATATTGAGGACTAAAGTTAACTTAATGTTTGAGGATTTTAGATAAGGATTCATACGCTTGCAGAAAAGTCTACTCAGAGTGACACCAGATAACTGAGATAAATACAATAGCTAATATGCCTGGATTCGTTATTGTTTTGTTACATTTGAGTCTAACAAATCATTTCTCGACTACTTCGTTTCACCAGGCAAGCAACAACACACGGACGAGTTTCGTGCGCTAAATCCTCTATCCCAAGTACCCGTTTTACAGGTGATCACTCATACTATTAGTACTAGCACTCTACTGCTTATATACAGGCAGTGGACGTATTCCACACTTGAGTCTAGTTGCGTTAACGTACTTCCAATCTGGCCAAAGGAGGCCTACGAATGGCCTGTTTTTGCCGCAGTGGACGCTGTAACAGAACGTAACCTTATCCATGCTGATAATTATTACTGTAGGTGTACGAAAGTGGAGAACTGGTTGCTAACCTAACACAGAGCATGGCCATCATGGAATACATCGATGAAAGCTTTTCAGGAGTTAACCTATTACCTAAAGGTATGTCCATTGTTATAGCTATAATAGCAGTATGTCGTTGCCGCTGCTGCTATCGCACGGTGATTGAAAGTCAGCCGCTAAATCCGTGCGTGAACAATTTCGACAACTGTCCCTTATTCCGAACCATCTATTTAGAACCAGACGTATCGAAATGTCCCCGTAGAATATTATGGCTAACAGCTTTTCCAATATATAGTACTCATATATAATATATTGTATTGGATCGTATACACCCAGAGGGTAATTTTTATCGAATTGGCCATGTGAGGTTCCTCTTTTTTCAGAGAGGAAAAGCTGTATTGAAAAGGTGTATAAGATCGCGCGCTTATTATCTGTACCCGGTAGTACTATGTACCCATATGATGTTTATATTCATTTGTGCATCCTTTTATTATTACTCTCATTAAAGTAATGCATAGATTGAACTATTAAGTTGAGTGAGAACTTCCATTGTCCATCAACACCTTGCGTCCATTACTTTTTTCATCGTCCTTCATTTAGTCCTTTTCAAGTCAAGTCTTTTAGTAAATCTGTAAACTAATATTACGGCTCCGATATTCCATTCGTATGCAGATTTGCTGCAACGGGCTCAATGCCGAGCGCTCTGTCAACTCATCGTCAGCGGGATTCAACCCATTCAAAACTTAGGGACCTTAAACAAGGTAAGAGGTCGCTAGGCGACCTGTATAAATGTTTTGAGAGTCTGCTTTTGCTTAAAGACCATATATAGTGAACATGATTCTAATTAATGTCTTGACAACAATGTGATAATGTATATTATGTGGTGCTTTTAACAATGTAATCCTTATCGTCGAAAACCATTTTTTCTGATTATACGAGGAAATAAAAGTTATGTTTAGTAGTTGCGTTATTAGTGCTTTTCTCATGCGTTTTGTTGTCGATATCGTTACCCTACAGTGTGTCTCGTACCGTTGTTTTAAAATATTTTTTAGGCTACAGAGCAAGAATAGGCCATTATAAGCCTAGGACGACGTGCTTAGGTATTAAAAACGGGATCCTTTAGTCAGACTGCACTGTCAGTAACTCATGGTCGATTTTCAGCTGGAACCCGACCAACGTCAAGAGTGGGCTCGATATTTTATTAATAAGGGCTTTGAGGCACTCGAACGAATGCTTTCGGATCGGGTTTTTGTTACAGGTACGTAAAGGTAGACGTCGTCATTGTTTGAGTGATGTTTATATCATGCCCGCAGTAAGACATACGTGTTATATACTTTTGATAGTTTTTTTATAGTTTAGTAGTAAACAAATGTTCTCCAAAGATTACGACCGGCCGCTCTCAATTTTGTAACTCATATTATTATTATGAGTATTGGACTCTAAAGGGCTACGCCTAACCTTTGCGATATTCTGTTTTTAGGCTGCTGCATCAGCGAGCAGGTGACGTTGGCAGATTTTTGCCTGGTACCTCAGGTACGCAACGACTTCGCTGTGTTTTAAATGATATTTTATAATTCATTCATTCACATCTTGAGCATACGATTTTTCTTGGCTTCGGAGCACTACTTGTTACGACGTAAAACAAATTCAACATAGGTTTCATGAGGACGCTGCCATGTTTTAGATCGACCACACAATATAGATTCGCCTAAGCCTTTCGTTAGCCGTATCAAAATGTACCTGTGAAAATTTTCGTTCTTTCTTTCTAATCATCACATTAGATTAGGTTTTACACTTTTTTTTTCTTTATGCTATTATTTCAGGTGTATAATGCGCGCCGTTTCGGGGTCGATATGTCCCGTTTTCCGAAGGTAATACTTATAGCATCCGATTTACAGACACTGATCGCTTAAACATAACTTCGGGACTATCCTTTTAAATTACATGCATTTTAGGGTACGGAACCGCCTTACTAATATGTGCTATAATATATTAGAAACGAAAGCTTTTTTAACATGTATGACAAAGCATAGCTTGGATTAAAATTGGTTTCCTACCATCCCGTTTCCCGCCAATAGATCGTAGCCGTGGATGCCCACCTAGCGACGCTGGAAGCGTTTATACGCGCCCACCCATCAAGGCAGCCAGACTGCCCAGAGTCCTTCAGAAAGGTTTGTCAGCTTATCCGTCAGGTCTTGATGATAACCAGCAAGTTAAATTGAGCTAAAAAAAAATAACAAGCGCACAGAAACATACCTAGGTCGGACAAGGTGACGGCAAATCTGATGAGTTATTCGTGAGTTAAATATTTGCACGTATCGTTACGTGGCTCATTACAGGTCTAGCAGCTGTCTCTGAGCTTCATCTGCTGGTCGTTGGCACCGGACGATGCGTGGCCTCATCAGGTAAAATTGCAATTCCTATTATTGTCAACAGAGAATTACAGAAGGCGACGTGATCTGTAGAGAAAAAAAAGAACAGATCATATCCATTTTATTATTCAATTTGGCCTGTAATTGAAATCTGATGCAGTTTACAACATGTGTAGCACGCGTCACGGATAATCAGGCCGTTCTAAGCAACCTTAATGTGTGTGTCTTGACCGAATTGGGACTTGCTATAGTAATTAGCAATCTTTTAATTATTCTATCATTATTCTGACCTGGTTGCACTACGCTTTCAGGCACCGGGGGTTCTGTGCAAGCGCGCTATACCCTGTCGTGTCTTCTCCGATCTAGCGCCTAGTACGAGCCTGAAATCGAACGCACGCTCCCCCGGTGGTGCGGTGTTACTTAAAGACGTCCGTCGCAACCGTTCCACGACAGAACGGCGGGCTTCGTCACGTTCCCAGCACATGAAGACCCCGGCATTAGCCAGTAGAAGCAGGTAGTTGATATGACGATGCGTTTTGATACGGCATAGACTTTTCTCGTATACAATATTTCTCACAAGTAGCAATTTCAATCAGATTAGACGCGACCTTTAAAACGGGAGCGAAAAAAAAAAGAAAGAAGAAAGATGCATTTTTCCACAATAGCGAAAAACTTTGATTAACTGTATTCTTATGAACACAGTGGAGCGAGCGCCAACGAAATCATCCATGAGGAAGAAGAAGAGCATCATTGCAATTAGCAAACGAGTTCCTGCCCGATATAATTTTACCGGTCGAGCAAGCTGGCAGCAAACAGGCCTTCCAATAAACAAAAATCATTAGCCATGCACAACAAATCGTATATAATTCGAGCGATAAAACATCTACTACGGACGCGATGACCGCCGGTTCCAATATCCTGATTAGCTACACATCTAGTAGATCTATTCGCTATCGTCTTGGCACAATACCTAATAACAGGTGTGGCCGTATGCCGTCGTCATTTAGCTCAAGGTGAAGCCACAGGAAGAGAGAAGAAAGAAACGTACATTAGTTCATCACAAATACAGTAAGTAAAAGGGGGCATCTGTGAGCTCGACACGGCGGATCTACTCAAATGTTAGCTTGCTCCGTGAAGAGACGAATCCAAAATGTAAACATAGTGCTAAACTATGTCTATGGAACGACTGCAACAATAGCTGAAATACTCTAATTCATATCTAAGCTGAATAGGTTTGTGATGCCGACTAAGGACCTCAGGATTAGCGATTACAGTTCTGATATTATGGGTTATAAATTGTGATACGGAAGGACGCCGTGGTGATGGCGTAAACGTGCGACGCAGGCGATTTGATCTAATTCGCCAACCTCAATTATCTGGTCTGTGATTTAACATGCTCCTTGCAGTTGAACCTATAGAACTGTTTCTCGTGGTCGCTTGGCGTCCTATTCCACGGCTGATCATCGCGTTCCTTGACGCTGACGCTCTCTAGCGACGATATGCTGCCAGCAGATGAAGTTACGGAGACTTATTAAATTATTATAGTTACAATGATTACTTATAATAAATACAAAAGGCTTAGTCACACAGCGTTTTCTAACCTCGAAGAACACAAATATGAAAAAGACGATGATAGCAAGGACATAACAACTCGTGACGATAATAATTGTCTTGATATAAGTTATATAATTGCTATATAATTAAATATACTTCCAGACAGGAGAGAGCGTAAGCGCGCTGTGTCGTGACGAAAAATACCCTTTTTCCCAGTCATGGTAGGCAGCCAATGGCAAGAAGTAGGCGCAACGTATTCCCTAGATGTTGACAAATTGCTCCATTGGTAACAACATGACTAACTGATCAATCACCGATTGTAAAGCAGGAGCGCAGGTTAGGGATACGGTCGTCTTATCTTTGCATGTATTCGTTTTATAATGAATAAAAATGAGGAAAAACAGAAAAAGGAATCACACGAGCAGTTTTAGCCTAGTCATTCGGTGAAGCAAATATATATGCGACACTTGCGTAACAGTATTACTCTAAGGGCAACTATGGTGTGTGTGTGTGTGTGTGGGGGGGGGGGGGTAAACGATTTCACTATGATAAGATTTTTTGGAGGAAGATTTTTATCGGCTGATGGACTATGTGATCGCTTATATATAATAATATGTGATGCGTCAGCACAGGCGAAAGACGAAGCTGATTTCATTGATCGGACAAAAGCCTCGCCCGGCGATGGAAGAACCTTGTGGCAATTGGGGATACCCCCGCGATCCATTCAAGTTGACATTGCTTCAGCGTTAGAGCCTTTGTTGTTTTTGAGTCAGCGACTTCAACGAATGATCGGGAGAAAGCTGGCACGAGACGAGGGGTGCTGATCCAGAATGATAGCTAGGGAACTGCTTAAACGAATTAATGATAATGGCGACGAGGCGCGATGATCAGTAAAATGTACTGGATGATGAAGTTCGATGCAGGTGGAATGTATGAAATGAATCGGAGAGTATAGATGGTAAATCGTCTATTGATGAGGTAGTCGGATGATATGCGAGTTGATTGTACAATCAATTGCAAGCCACGACGGGGATCTATCTGTCAAACGTAGCAAGGAACTATTGTCTCACTCATAGTTATCGAAGCTCAGCAGATCTTTTTGATAGGACCGGAAGGCGATATTTAATAGAATATAAATTAGCTCATAATGTTGCAACACATCAGCAAAACAATTTTCCCGAAGAGGAATAACCGTCACAAATTATTAATGACGCCCGGTTATTAGACGCATAGCTACTTGGTTACCAGTACCGTTATGGACAGTGCATGTTCAATGCACGCTCTATCTGGGCATATTTTTCAGTCTGATTTTTTAGCCATTACTGTAATCGGTGATATCAGGAAAAGCACTAGGAAAAATTCGGTTTAGAAAAATGAAAATCACTGACTAGTGCGCCTCGCGTCGAGGGCACCAGTTAACCATTTCTATAGATGTAGATGCACAGGTAGCACTAAAACGGAATCACCACTTGAGACAGTAAACTTTTTTGTGTACCCGGTGATTCTAGACATTTTTTGTAGCGGGCCTTAGGCATCTTCTATAATATTACAGGGGGGGTAGGGAAGAAAGAGGAAACATGCGATTAAAAACTAATCACGCTACTAATGGCGACGAACAGAATACCACATCCCCGCTCTCACAGGAGCTTAAACACTACATAGGATCAATACAAACATCAGAACGGTGGTAGCATCGAGAGTAGTAGCACATCGATACATCGACAAAAGAAAGCCAAAGGAAAACAAAAAATACTCTCCGCCAGCTAGATGGCTGGCCACGGTAACGCTACGCTTCAATAGAGCAGTTAATACGGACGGGCCAATTATATGACCTGTGGGTTTTGATGCTACAGTTGTTGGACTGCACAGATCTGCATGCAATCGTCTTATAGTATATCAACGAGGGACTATACATGGAGGACTGTGGAATTCTTGGTGAGGCCTGATACATGCTTTTCCGCTACGTATGTAAGAAATAAAGATCTATACACATCTCATAACAGCAGTAGTATACATGGTATGAATGTAGAGGAAGACGTAGTCAGGACAGAAGAAGAAGAAGGGAGAAGCAATTTAAATTCATGAGGACACTTTTGTATACCCCGATTAGCGAACCTCCGGCCGATTTTGTCTGCTTCGTTGTTGTTGGGCAGTTCTTAATAACTAAGTTATAAGCACTTAGTATAGAGCGAGAGATATCAACAATAATTGTATGGATATTACGGCAATATTAACTATGTGCGACAGCACTGAGAGATGGCAATGTGATTCAGCGATATTGAGGAACGATATTAATCAGTCGAGTAATGACCATTGCAAGTTAGGTAGGCAGTTGGGTTGCCCCCGCACCGCTGTGAGAGATTGCACGAGTATATACTGTTACCCCACAGATTTACGTATCGGTTAATATTACAGTTACAACTACAAAATCATCGATTACAAAAGCAAAAACACGGCGCACAGGCACAAAATGCGGCCGACGATCGCCTAAGCGGAAAAAAATACTAACAATAACTTTCCGCCAATTGGTTGAACATTGCCTTTCATTTTGTTCAATATTTATCAACGAATGGAATAACATTTTAAATGAAGTCCGGCTTATGTCCGACTGCATCGTGATCGGGCCGTTGCTGCTAGCGTGTTTTTCCGGCCTAGAAAAGGATAAAAGAAATAAACGTTGATACCTTACACTTTCTTAAACAAATACGTTCATCTTATCTAATAATCCTGATTATGTCATATTTTACACTTTAACGGCAAAACACAATTACTCGAAACGGGATCTCGTTTGTCACACACGCGCGAGTCGACGCCCAGTGATTTAATACAAATGAACGTTTCAGTCTGACGCGTGCGGTTGAGAAGGACACAGACAACCCTAAGTGTATATAATGGTAGGCGCTGCCTTTTTGGGGGCGAATCGTTAAACGGCTCAAATCTACGAGCACAATCAATCACTTAGGATGACGCGGACTAACTGATCTAGCTTGTACTATTGTTACTTTTATTATATGTATCTCACTACTAACTTTGTGCTACTTATGATGAATATATAATCATCACTGACGACTGTGCGAAATTTACTCTATGAGATAATGATTATAATAGTCGGTTGGAACAAACGCAAGTGAAGTAAAATCGAATGTAGAAAAACTTCGTTCTAAGGTGCGTATAGTCGAAAAATGGCGACAGAGTGTTTGCTACTAGAGTACTATAATAATAATAATAATATATGCGACGGAACGGTATTATAGTGATATATTCGTCCTAGTCCTCCTGGCAAAGACATGCCGCCGTAAAAAGAACTACGCTACTACTGCTGCTTCCCATAATGGTCACGATGAATAAACAAGCAAATATAAAGAATAGAAGCGATATAGAAAGCGAGCTGAGTTTAGGGAGACCGTAGTGGATCTTTAGAGATTTTACATGGCGTCCACGGGTTGCTAGAAGCTGCTGCTCTATATATATATATATATATATATATATATGAGTTACGAAATGGTCTCCTGGTCTGTGTCAATCCTGTCTCTGGCGTTGGTGACAGTTACAGATATGTTTGGCGTTTGTTTTCGGAGCAGGCGAGGACAGAATAGCTCTACGGCTGTTTTTCCTGAGCATCAGTCGATTTCAGTGCCGGAGGCACGTGTCAACTGCATATGCGAACCACAATTTTGGGTACTTGCCCATTTTTCGGATAGATTTATCGAATTTTCATCGGATTGGCACAGCTTTGTAAAGGTGTTTTTGTCGACCACCGAGCCTGACTAGTTTCGGTCTAGGTCACCACGTACCGTACCCCTTTGTTGAACAGGCAACTAAACGATCTTAGCATCATCACGAGGACAGCCAATAAAGCAATTAACAGATTTGCATTGACCTTTCCGTGACATTTGTTCCATCTGTTTTATCCTACATATATAATGACGATCATGCCCTAGTAACTTTTTGCTATTACTAGTTCTTCTTTTAGCTAATATGTACTTATAATATAATTACTAATACAAATACTACTTCATGCATTTTATATATCCTTCTCGTATGCCGACCATTCGGCTCATAGGGTGTTTTTCTTCATTAATCCACCATACGATAACTATTAGCCGCAAACGCGTTACGACCCAGATCGGGCTAGCGACTAACGGAGCCCTTGTCAAACACTAACAATGCCATAGGGCTCGCTTGAGAAATACGCGGTTCGTGTACAGTTCATCCATTGCCCTAAGTTAACTGCCGGCCGAAATAGGGTTTCCCTCTGAATTGTGATAAACTAAACTACGAACATCAAGCGAATGAATCGTGTCGCTGATTGAAGTTAACTCGTATTGACCATGTATGAATGTGGATGAAATTGTCAGCTGGAAACAAGATGGCGTACATCAACGGAATGAACACTTGGTGTCTATTTTCCAACCTTCTGTACGTGCTGACTAATTAGCCCGACAGTGTACAATAGGTCGTTTACGCGGGTCTAAACGGTTAATTATCTACCTGACGCAAACGACTAACAAGGCGTCATGGGGCAATTAAACATAACTACGGCCGAAAAAACTTGTATATAGTTACGACTTCTTCGAACGCTTGGTTCTTTAAGCACGCGCATGCGCTCTAACGTCGCAGATGAGACGAACTTCATTAATATATATTTCTATAAGACAGCGGCGACAACAAGGGTAACGTGAAAAACCGCCAATGAAAATATTCTACATTAAAGATTAAAACAGTCGAGATTGACGAACGGACTAGTGGAAATTAAACAGAAAGCGAGAGGTAAAGGACACAAGAGCCACAGAGAGTAAAGGAATCAAACAGACGCAGATCTGTAAAATCTGAGACCTGAATAACAGAGTTCAACCGAGGTTCTACAGAGATTTCCTTCTGGTAAGTTAATTCTCGTTTGTGAAAACACCGTCTCATGCCCAAATAGCTAACTTGTAGGCGTGCGTATCTGCAGTCCGTAGTTTTGTAGCTGAGCTAATTGGCTATAATGTCGACACTTAATGGAGCAATATCGTTACCGTTACAGCAGGTACCTCGCACAGAGGCAGATAATTGATTCAGAAAGTTTAGAACTCTGACCACGTCACTTCTTACGTATGGTCTTTGTGCCCTGACGTAACTAGCAAATTGAGACGGCCCAGATAATGGCATTAGATTTATTGAAGATGCTCGAATCACGGTGAAATCGCGGAATGGGTGCCTTTGACAAGCGGGCAATTCCACGTCAATACAGATAGGTCAAGCAAGAATGAGGTGGCGCACTTTATATACATATACTTTATACATATATATGTGTGTATAGATATGTAATTAACAAACAAGGAGGAGAACAAACACAGAGTTTCCCTACCATTCGACTAGAATCACCACGAAAACTGTTGGCATTGCTTCTAATGGTCCTAGTGACGAAAATAGTTCAAGAATGCATAAATTTTCCTAAATATTCAGAGGCCGCATGCGAACGCTGACGAATATGAGAGCTTGAGCTTAAATGAAAATTGTGAGCTGAAAGAGAATTAGTGAATGTAATGATTTGCTATCCAGTGACCGTTGAGGATATTGGTAGTTGACAAAAGTGGCAGCAAACGACCGTAGAGCAAAGCGCGCTCACGGCAGCGTTAAAGCTAACTGCCAAGATCTCACGTATGACAATAAGAACAGTAATGATAGCAACAACAAGAGTGACAGTGGCTATATTGATGTTGGGCGAGACGCAGGAAGAACCCTGAAACATTGTTGGCCATAGATCAGGGATCAACAGCGTCGCCTAGCCGTAACAAGGGCATGACAGGACGATTTTAGTGGGTGATATTTTGTAACCACAAGTGGAATGCCATCCTTCTCCGTGAGCCTTGGTTTTCGCCTGCTGGGCCCCCACGCATTGCTCGCAGCCTCGGCTGGAATCAACAAATTGGGAGGGACGGGATCAGCGCCACAATGCCGACAGATATAAATCAAGATGAGCTAAGCTGAGCAATGAAAACGCGACTGCCTACACGCTACGATACAACAATCTCTCTGTGATTTGCCCCCGAATGACCGTGCACAATGGACGGGAATGGTTGAGAATGAATACGTTGGTGAAGAAGACGACCTTAGATAATGAAAACTGATATAATAGTAATACCAACAACGATTACAATACTAAGAAACAAACAGACTCAGTTTGGAGAAACAGTTGAAAAAGGAAAAGGAATCTAGACGACAGAAATATACCACCCCTCTAAGGGTAGCGCCGTTTTGACTGTTGGATAAAAAAAAACTAAATAAAAAATACACCGTTTGTTATGACCGAAAGGATTAACTGAACCGTATGCTTTCTTATCCCTTAAGTAGGGAACTCAAGTATATTATAGGACATAGTATTAATGATAAAGGAAACCATTTATGAGGCACGATTTTTAGCGGACAGGTGAAATGGCTTGATATGTAAATGTTAGCAATAATTTAACTTGCTTTTAGCTGAATTCACCCTGCGGCATCTGCGATATAAAACGATCGCGGACATATTTGCAAAGAGAACGTAACTGTGCTTCAATCATAAAGGATACAAAGAGGTATCCTTTATGATTGAAGAGGTATCGTGCCTAGGCAATAACATAGGTTGTATAGAGAATTCGTCTTTTTGACTTAGTTTAGTTAGGGTAAATTCAGTTCAAGGTCCTCATTTCAGTAATAGGTTTATCTGTTGGGCTTAGGTCAGCTCTATTCGTAAATAAGCGGCATGTCACATCTTCAGTATCTCGGTTTCCTTACCAACCGTAGGTGAACTTCCCCTACGAATAATCGAACGAGTAATCCGAGCGTATGCGGCGGCATATAGTCGCCATGGCGGTGCAGTGGTGAACTTTTTGCATACATACACGTCAAGTGGTCTGAGTTCGAAACCTGTCGCAGGCGCGCGGTTCGCTGTGTGCTGAAATAAGTTATTGGCCCTTTGAAGCAATGCTCGATGTAGGAGGAAAAACTCGAAACGTTTATGGAGTGCTGGAAGAACTTTTTCCCGTAGTGAACTTATCGAATCGACGGCATCACCCACAAACAGAGTTCGTCTTGGCACCGTTCAAGCTAGTACATTACCGTTGAAGCCGAAAACTACTTGAGCAAATTTATCTGCATACGTTCAAAAACAGCCCACAAAAACCGAATATTTTTTCCAATTCGAACGCAATCTCTATAGTTCCAAAATCTCTACTCAGGATTAGCCTTATTGGCTCAAAGAAGAAAATCATTGTAAACGTGAACGTCTAAGAGAATGCGCATATCTTACAAAAAATTTTTGATCTGGACTGGGAATTCTATGTATTAGGGGCTCTGCTAAGATCTAGCTTGGGTGGTTGATTGTAAGTTAATTCATGATAACGGAAAACTAGATATGAACAGGGTATACCATATCTAAAAGGGAACAATGCAGTCAGAATAGTAACGATGCATAGAATAGGCCAAATCCCTACTGTTTGTATTCTTACATGGATGAGGTAGTATCTTTGGTCTAGCATTTCAACATTTTTCTTCTGATGCAGCCAAGTTCAAAAACATTGTATCTAACGTATGCTCACTGACAGTTGCGGACGCCTCTGGCGATAGGTTCATGCTCATGTTCGGTGTGGAGCGCCTCTGTATCTCTAAAGAGGCTAAATAGGCATTCATCAAAATCGATGGTGAAAGAGTCCATCCTGAAGGTACGCGCCATAGGCGTAAGCATATACAGGTAAGTAAAATCTTTTGCCAAAGAAATGCCTAATATATCGATTAGATTCCGACCCAGCAATATTTCATTGTATCATATCAACGTACGAACGTTCAAAAACGGGACATGGGTCGTTATGAGATGTGGTCATTTTGAGGTTCGTCGATAAAATCTTTTCAAGGATCTGTCATCTTCATAAAGGTTCCAGCTTATTCTGTTTGGTCACAATGATGACCATCATCAGCCAAAAGCAGAACCCGTATTTTAGTTTTTACTAGAGATAGATAGAGGCGTTTTACTAGCGGCAACTCTCGGCGGGCCTGGTTTCATCATTTGTTTTGTTAAACGTCTTTCATGGCGTGAACAGTTCGCTTGCAGAGTCCGACACGGTTCGATAGTAGGTAATTTCGTGCACCCAATCGTTGACTCTTCGTTTTTTTTTTTTCGTTTTCAATTGATGAAAACGATTAGTTTTATTGTTATAGGCACTAGAGTAAATTCGATATAATATAGACTTAGTGCTAAACAGTTATCTCAGCAGGATTTTACCTTGTCGAAAAGGCAAAACTTTTATTTCAGCTACCTATGCAATTATTAGGGAACCTCCCTATCTGGGGCAGATCCGGCTGTTGAGCTGTTGCCCATTCTATTAACGGTGCAACGGCCTCTACAGATTCATCTAGAAGCACATAGATAAGAACGGATGTAATTATATATATATATATATATATATACAGAAAAGTATTACATTATTTACCGTATGCTTCGCAATAGGTGATTCTATTTTTAATAGAGCTATTTAAATTGTTGTCATCACAATTTACTAGCACAGTTCGCTCAGAAATGTCAGTCGTCATAATGGTTGTGCCTCGTATTGTTACACCCTTCAAAAGTACACTATAATATAACACATAGCTGAGTAGCGTATACTACTTGTTATTATTTTTTATATCTGTATATATATATATATATATATACATGACAGCTATCATAGAACCTACAAAAAAAATAGTTAAACTTATGCACACGTGTATTAGTCTTTTTCAAACTTAAAGGAAAACTAAGATCAGCGCTTTTCTCCTTTTAAATTGGAACATTTTCAGTGATAAGTGTACTCACATCCGTGCTGGTTTTTCGTTAGGTTTACGGAGAGTAACCTGTCGTACCTGTCGACAAGTTTCGCTGATATATCGCATTTTCGAACGCTCCCAGCTCAACGACACCTACGTCAGAATCCTCAGATCCTCTCAGGTTTTTTACTTGAGTAAACCTTCTGATCTGCATAAAAATGAGCAACGTAAGCTATATAGTCTGTCGCTGTCGTTCTTGATTACAGGAGGAAGGCATTCATTTAAGACGCCGCCATATCTAATACTGTAACTGTAACTTCACTCTAAGCTTAACCGCTATAGTACCTTACCGTTTAAGAACTTCGGAAAAACAGCGCAAGCCGTGAAAGGGCTCTACCTATAGGAAATAGACCTCTCCCATCTTGTGGCGTTCGAAATTAACCTAGGATTATATTATATAGGTATTTTCTAAGGTTTTATGACAGAATCTATCGGGGACCCAAGGAGTCGACGCGCAACCAAGTATCGCCGCTGTTGTCTTGGTATTCGTGTGGAATGGGTCAATTTTCTGTTTCAACAAGGCGTGCTGAGTTCTTGTATAGAAGCATACAGCTCACAAATGTACTATTATGGTACACTTGTGAGTTCCACTGAAGATCTATTAGGCCAATATATGGCTAATATGGCAAAAATCTACGCGTTATGTGCAATTACCATAGCAACCCCAATATCAACTGTTCAAGATAACAACTTCACAATTCGACTGATACTTCGTTACATGTTGTAATATATAAGTTATAAGTTAATGATACTTCGAAATATATGGAGACGTTCTATATTTGTACAAAGGACACGAGGAGCTCTTCAGCGAAATCGATGTAAATGTATAACTGATTTTGAGTGCATATTTAATTATATTCCGAAAGTTATTGATCTGAATATTATCTTTGGTCATCTTCTGCAGCAGCTTTGCAGTGCCAGTAATCGAAGTTATACATAACTAAAACTTCATTTAATTAAAACAGTAGAATGGTTGATAGACTTAATTTCTGCCTAGTTTTACCCACGGTTTTTACGTTTGCTTTATTAGAACCCGCAACAGCATTTATGTGTGACGTCTGCCATCTGCGTTTTGGCATTTAAGGCAGTTGATACAAGTCTGTAAACTCTAGGATACATTTAAGTAGATAACTTCTATTGGTAATACCAATAATTTAAGTGTTGCGTTATTTGTACGGTGAACGGCGGGATTAAGTTACATGGACGAACAGGTTTTATCTGTTAACGATGTCCCAGGTGGAACATGGGCCTAGGCGAGTAGACCAATAGGGCGGCGGTAGTACTTTGCATTGTTGATGATCTTGTGAACTTGATGAGATAGGCGTTAACTTCAAGCATGTATAAGTGCTGAGCGAATTTGATCATGAATTTTTTCTGTAATAACTATACATTTCTAATAAGATGTGGAAGAATCTTATCGAGTTCAGGTGGTTAATACGTAGTTATTTATCCATGGTCAAATGAAGAATAGGATAGGTTCGCCCCCGGAACAGCCCCGTCATAGTTCTCACGACCCAGTTCCAGTCTGCCTGTATATAATATTTAGGAATACTAGAACACGTAAGTCAGTTAGCTACCATCGACAACGATCGAAGTTCATATCATGCCAGTTGAAAAAACTATTTAAAAACAACGTGTGCAGGAAATTAATAATTAGATATTACCGTTACGGCATTATTATAAGCTTGTTAACATGTATGGTCGGGCGTTATACAAGAACTGGTCGCATACAAGAGATGACACGATCAAATGGTCTGCACCTATAGAAATAGTAGGTGTTTCCCATCCGAATGGCCTTGCTTGCAACACGTTAGCTCTGCGCACCTGAGTGCCTACCTGATATCACTCATGATTACCTACGTTATTTCGTAGAGCAAACAAGAAGGTATAGCGTACTTTGCATGAATTTCTCCAAATCCCAGTCCGTGAGCGACAGGTCGGTAGCAGAAGGTCAAAAAAGAAAAATACCAAATAGAATCAAACTGCTCGTGTCTCAAATGAGCTAAACGAGATGGCAGCAGCAGCATCGATGCATGTACATGCCAAATTGAATTTCTTCGGTGGACGATTATAGACAAAAAGAGATTAGTGGATACTTTTGTAAGCGGTAGACAACTGCGATTCAACGACGGCATAGTCGTGCCAGGCTCTACTGAAATTTCCCGCTAGGTTTTTGCCAGAAGGGTAACTGTCTATGTGCTGCTAAGTTGCTGCCTTTGGGGAGTGCCTCTTCACTGTTGACAAAGCAAACAGAAGCGGAACTCTATGGCCGTATCAGTATGTGCGTAGGTTTACCAATCAACGAGCTCGGATGTATGGGGAAGCTCGTTCGACGAGGCCATTTCTGTGTTTTAACTACAGAGAGGCCAGTGAGGCATTTAAAGGGTAAATCATTCGATGTGAGCATACGAGCTGTAGACTTAGATCGCTCATCATATATATATATTAGAAATGATCACTTCATTTTAAACAGGATTTTGGCTTCCTTCTTGGCTCTGTATTATCTACATTACGGAAACGTTTGATTGATGCACACTGTAGGGAAATAACTCTATTAGAAGTTGATCGACTAAGCGATGGATCTTGCTTGGCAGTTTTAACGGTACGCAATTCATCAATGAACAGATATAATTAATTGGTCGACTTTGTGTCTCTGTCTACTCTGGATCGATCTGACTTTACCCGTGCCGTCACTCGCAATGGCTTACCAAACATACATAATCCTCGAGTTACTCTCCTTGGTAAGGTCGCTATTGTGTATTGCTTTCGTTGTCAGACATAGCTCTTTCTATGCGATGTGTCAGAACATCAACCAGAATACGGTCGGCCTAGAACTCTCATTCTGACATCGGGAACTGCGTCAGCGAGCTAAGCTCCCACATAGACACATATAGATAACTAAATAGATATATTTGATTGTACAATTCGTCTAGGCTAAACGGAAGTCCATAATCTTAAAGGATCAAATTATTCAGGTACACATTTTCTTCCTATGAACTTTCTTTCGAGCCTTTTCGCTTCAACCTTCGAGCACTCTTTAACTTTGACAATTGGGTACCACTTAACAATGTTTTATAGTAGTAGATTTTATCAGTTTCGGGATTGCGTGAAAGTCTTGTCCACGGTATCGAAAATGCTGTTGATATAGGAGAGACACAATAACGCTCTCTAAAACTACAAAGCAGCTACTGGTTCCTATGCAGGGTATATTGATTTTTAGCAAAGCAAGCCACACACAGACAAGCGTAGACGGTCATACATTAGATACATCGTACGTTAGACTTCTACAATAAAATACGGACGGCTATACGACATTGGGATGATGAAGCGGGTCCAAACTCCAGCTGGCATAACCGCAGTCTGATGCCGCGAGTCGCCTTCTTGTTTCGCCCGTAATTGTACGACCCATTCGGTTGCGTCTGGAGGTACTAAACGAGAGGAGCAAGCTTTTTTCAATCAAGCATGGGGTAGCCAAACAGGGATATGTCACATTGGCAGTTAGCGAAAGCATGAGCGGTGTCCTGGCACCCTCCTTCAAGGAACCCCCGGGAGGGGGTGCCGTGGCTGCCAGAGAGCTTTCGTGAGGGGAGAAGGGCGCCGAAGTCTATAACATTTTGACGGACGTCACATAGAGAATAACGAAGTACTTAATTTTCCTATCATGGCGACTCAAGCATTTAATGTAATGAATGACATAGACCAATAGCGTCTAACTTAATTATTCACACCGCTTTAATGTAAGTGACGGAACGTTTATAATAAAGGTGAGCGAACTGCTGTGGTAGCTGTGGCTTTCTACAGCCCAAGAGGAAATGAACATTTAGCCTGTGTGATAACTACTTACCAGTTCGTAAATTACAGCTTTATTTATTTTATTTTTTATTATATCGATATTTGGTAATTTTTTTACTTTAGCAGCAAGTGGTTAGCCCGCCTGCTAGTGGCCAATAGACAAAGCCCAATTCAATTTTTTTCTGCATGTTAGGTCGCGTACAATTGCTTCTTACACGATTTTGTACACAACAACAACAACAACAATTACACAACAAGATAACGATAGTAATGTGGTAAATACCTAATCCGTTTTATTTTCGTCAAATAACACGCGCGTGAAAGTTAGTCTTCCCAGTTGATTAACGATCAACACTGATGGTAGATACGCCGTCACGTTTGTATTTGATCTACTTCCGCTCCAATCGAAATTATGCTAGTTTCTTTTGTTACTTACGGGTGTGTATAGGGGTCCGCCTATATATAATCTATTTTTCTAGCGGCGTTGTTTTTTGTCGTCAGATACGGCGACTAGAGAGAAACTAATTTAAGACAGAAAAGATCAGCCACGATTCCGACGCTAAAACGTCGCCTTTCTTCCTACACCCTTTGAGTGGTTCACGTTCACTTGGTTGGAATTACCGGGCGTGCTGGCCGAACGAGCCGAACAAGTCCAGCAAAGGGGTATGAGAGCTTATCCACTAGCGGTTAGACACGCAGGACCTGTGTGAAAACTAAGAAAGGTTTTTTCTATTAAGTGGGCTCTTCGAAGATAGCGGTCATGGAAAAGTCAAGAGGCTTATGCAGTCTCTGAATTGATTACGAAGATTCGGAGAAAGCTGAGACCACGAACTGTGAGAATCTCGGGGGCGACCGCTTCCATTCCAGCCGCAGCAATCTGTCAGTGGTTCTTTTCGTACGTCGTTCGGTCGTTCATAAAATTTAATTTTTCAACGAAAGGCAGTAGTAGCAGGCAGCCTGAAAACCAATTACGAGCGAATCGATGACTTCAAGTCGCCAATTCACATACCATTATATTAACGCGTTGGTTTGACATCTACTGGTGTAGATATGTAATTGTATTGTATTACGAGCTAGTGGAGTGTTCAGATAATTAACTCTAGGAAAAAACAAGCACATAAAGCTATTATAGATGATGTTACGATACGATGTCAGTGGTTAAATAATAGTTACTTAAGCCGACGCAACCCGGTCCTTATGACAATATGTCTATGCTTACGTACAGAGATGACGGCCGGCCATTACCTGTCAGCCACGAAGGGCATGTACGTCCTTTGATAGCGCTATAAGAGGCGAGGTGCTTGTATGTAGCTGTTTAGTGTCTTATCTTACACGAATGCTAACCATAACGTTTGCAGAGACAGATATATTCATTAATATACCGTAATTGGGAGAGTCGTATTTGTACAATAGCGTATTAAGGCGTACGATGATAGGGCTTGTATTAAGCAATACAAACTGACCGTGTGCTGAGGCTGGAAATGTAGCGAATATGTTGTGAAGACTAAAAATGTGATACGTACTGCCAATGCCACTCTGCTAGCAAAGACGATACGGCCGGACGTAATCAGGACAGATACCGAATCTAAAGTGAATAAATGATTAGGTGGGACTCATTCGTAAATGTAGAACGAAGCAAATATACGCTTGTACCGCAAAAGAGGCGTTCTAGCTAGTAGAAAGAAGCTCGTGCTGGCTTCAGGTAAAACGTTTCAGACCTTATAAATAGGACAAGTTAGGTAGAACTGCATCTCCGATTGAATTTGCTTCAGTTAGAGATATCTTTTTCTGTCTGGCAGCCTACTTTTTTCTCCCTGTGGACTTGTCTTTAATAATCGTAAGCCTATTTGGCCAAGCCTTATGTAAGTGCACTGCGACCAGCGTGCCAACAACGGCTCACTGGGACTTCTGAATACATACAAATTGGCTCTAAGTCATTGCTATCAAGTGAACGGATAAGGATTGGTAGCTTTTCTTTTCTGTTAAACCACTTCGGATATAATTAATGCTAAAGCTTGATATGAATATATACAAAAAGATTTGTTCCACTAACGGTTCGAAATAATCTCGGCTCGCTAGTTTATTAATGATCAGGCAGGAGCATTTTCTAGACTATCATTACATTCACACTTAAAATAATCCTACCTCTAAACCATCTTACTTCAGATCCTCTCTTACCAAGGACGGCGCTATTAAGGTTTTCGATGCCAGCAACTTCGGCCCCTCGAGAGCACGCACCAACAGATTGGTACTCGTTTACATTTTACAATATAGAACTCAATATCGGGAAATTTAACAATTTCTGTAATGAAAATGTGTCTATATGAGACAGAATCGTTTTTAATCAAACACTTCTGGCTTGAAAGCTGCTAAACTTGGACAAAAGTTCTCTTTCTTTTCAACACGGAATTCTCCTTCGATATTTACCCAAATTTAAGTTGTTATTTATATAACAATTCTAATACCTGAGTAGACAAAGCCGACCAGAACGTGGCCAGACGAGTTCATCATTCATGGAAATTAATGTTTAAAACACAAGTCTGGGTAAGTAGAATAATCTATGCCAGCGTTACACGACGACGTTGTACGGAACGGTGCTTTGTGATAGTATCGGACAGTGATAAATTGATATTTTAATTTATCTATAGGTTGCTATTCCAAATACGTTTAGTTGTATTCCGTACAGGATATTAATCGGTTTTATGTAGACATAAATTATTATTATCTATACGTATACAAGTCACCGGAGTCCTGTGTACGGTAGATTCGTATTTAATTTGCGTGGATATTTTCAGAGGGAAAACCTTATTTAGCTTAAGAGTGATTATTGACAAAGCCCCACAATCTTCTTTCAGAAACCTTTCGTTATTATCCTCTGTCAGTTGTTGTTTACTACCAGCACACAATTAACCACGGTTCCTATTGCTCTATCAATATGCTGTAATGGTATTGTGTTATGAGGGTAAATTTCAATTTTCTATACCTTCTGTACAATACATTTCCTCACGACGAAGATGCTGGGAACCACTTAGTACAGACCGGACAGTCGATTTCCGCAATTACTTGGTCCAGTTACAACAAATGATCATCAAGTACAACAAATGAAAAGGTGGGAGAAGACTGTCGGCAGTGACGGAGTATACATAACATAATAACTTAACGTCCCAGGAAAAAAAGGTGCTGTTTTTTAGCCCGGTAAGTAAAAATGCGGGTAACAGAAAGAAACTTACTATCCAAGTTAACACTGGCTAATCGAAAAAGTACTGACATGAAACGACTTAAGTTGCGTCAGGCGGTGCTTGGTGCCGTTCGTATGCCGAGATTCGGCAGTAGGAAATGTGTTCAAGTGTCATTACTCAGTACTAAGATAAAGCGCCTTGCAAATGAGAGAAATTTGCGCAAAAAACGTTTTTTTTTTACAAATTTACTATGATAAAGGCACAAATTCTACTCGGGCCCATAGAAAAGAACTGTGAGCTATTTATGGTTGGGATTCGTCATTGAAAGAGATGGTCCAAAGATGGCTCTGTCCCTTTTGTACTGGCAATTTCAATCTCAAAGCTTCCCCCTATTGATCGACCGAACTACAAAAAAATTGACAAAATATCGCGAGGTCAACCGATATGTCAGTAGCGATTACATCACAAAGAAACTTAGATATCCAATACTGAATAATTTTAAAAAAAGGCGGTTACAAGAAAAAGCTCGATGTCTGGCTGCCACGAGAATTGGCGCAAAATCAGCGTTGCATTTTCATAAACATAACGAGTTCGAGCCATTTTTAAAGCTATTCATGATGAGGAGCGGATAATAGATATGCGAAAAAGCTCATGGTCTAAGCGCGGCAAAGCTCTGCAATCTGTGACAAAGCCCAGCGTGACGCTGTGTGTGAAAGCGATGAGTCCGATAGAGTTGGGAAAAAAAAATCGTGCATCAGGAAACTGCTCCGAATTTTCGGAATCAACAGCTAACGTACAATAGGCTATTGACACAGTTAATGAGCAGAAGGGAGTCGCTCTTAATCACGATGATGTCGGACCACATATTTCGTTAGCTACCCCACAAAAGTGAAGACAACAGGGATGAGAAATATTATTACATTCCTGTGTAGCCCGGATCCCGTACTAACGGACCATCATCTGTTTCAGTCTCTGCAGAACTGCCTTAATGATGTACATTTAGTTTTAATGGAGAAAGGAATATATCGTTTGTTAAAGGTTTTCATCAGAAGCCATAGAAGTTTTACGGTGATGAGAGTACGGTGTTATAGGGAAAATAGAAAAGGCCATTGTTCAAAATGCTTCATATTCAGTTTTTCATAAATCATCAGTTTTTTATCATATTCAGTTTTTCATAAATGTATATGTAAATAATAAGTGTCGCCAGACTGACAAACGCTCGAATTTCCCTTTTTCTCACATGTTTCCCCGATTTCAGACATGTACGTCTACAATTTTAATATGCGGTTTCGGAAATCGCAAGTAGATAAACTGGTTGTGACTTCCACTGAGACTAATCCGCATAAATGAAAGCCGTCGCCTACGAGAGTGTCACTTCTCTAATGAAAAAAAAAACAAGTTGAAGTTATAATTGACAGGCTTAGTGATACCACCTGCCAAATCAATGCATGTTTTGATGGTTTACGATAAGTCTCGATGGTACATTTTGAAAAGATGACAAGTGAAAGCCTGTAGACAAACGTAATTATTCAGAGGTTTGATTATTCCATGAACAGAACCAAATGTTACTGTAAAAAATCAATCATTTTCTTTATAATCCATGTCATGCCCCCGTCGCTTTATTAAGTACAGCGAAATACAGTTTTTCGCCCATGTATTCTTAGAATTGGTACTTTGGTGTATATGCAAATGACCGTCTACTGCGCCGAAGGACGCAGTACCGTAATCATTATTATTACCCATCGTTCTGATAGAAGTCAACGACGAATTTCCTGGTGTTACATCGAAGAAACGTCGACCAATATGAACTAACAGGCATCTAGTTAAGTTTTTGGAAAAAAAATTTTACATCTGACCAAAGTAACTTGTAGTATTTATCGATTGTAGCCACTCGCGTTGATGGGATGAAATTTGTCGTCCATACAAGGCGTTGTATGCAATTAAAATAGCCATAACGATGCCAGCTTCTGCACATACGGATATTCGCATGATCGACTTTGTTTATCGAAAAACTCCCTGATTCAATACATTTCCATAGTTAACTTTTTCTTACGATACGTGGCCTATAGGCTCTACGTGTATATTTTACCGGGTTATGCCATGAAGACCGGATCAGATCCGCAGGGGTTGTAAGGCTCCAGGAGATTATTTCTTACAGTATTACGAAAGTAATGTGCTTTAATTTAAAGCTTACTTTGTAGCCAATGTCTCTTATCTCTTACGTTGTGAGTACTCCTGACGCGGCACGGTTCTTTCCTAGCCCTCCGTAAGTACGCTTGTTCTTCCGATGAGGTATAGGTTGCCTACTCCAGGCCATCTAATTTATTCAGTCTTCCCGCCTTTCCCTTAGCGATAAGCGATTCCCGCTGGTACAATCATAGCTTGCATACCTTTGCGACCTTACGCAAATACTTGATTAACTTTTTGAATTAAGACCCCTTAAGCTATCAGTTTATCATTAATAATCTACTCGTAGTATTGTCTCTACCTTTGATTTTCTCTTCAATGAAATCTACCTATTATCCAATACTTTTACGACATGCACGCGTTTTCTAAGTTTTTCTACACTCTTAGATTCGTACGCAATAAGACCTTTGCGTATAAGTGCTACAGGGAATACCTTAGCACTTCTGTCTTCTGCCTCGACTGTGAGCTGCTCTTGGAGGCGAGCTTTTCTAGAAAAAAAACGTTACATATACCCTCTATTCAATGCGTCCATACAGTTAATTAGGTTTCCCCCAGGGCTTTAATAAACACTTCATTATGTTTGTTTAACTAAGTGCATTATCACAGACCCGTTACGAAAATTTCGTATTCCAGTGACAATACCCGCTCAGCAGAACTTTCTCTATTCTTTTTCCTTGTATAAACAAATTAGCAATACTTTGGCCGTATAAAAAAAGCGAAAATAAACATAGAGCAGGTATCCTCTAATACTACATTCTACTATATATATATAAAAAATATATACACTCGGTCGCTACACGAACGCTAGATTCCGCTATTACGTAGCGCAATTTAAGGATCTGCATATAAACACTCGTTCAATATTTAATTGACTCGTTCAATTATTAATCCATTCAAATGCGTTTTTCAACTATTTTGTGCGTCGCAAGGATTCGATCTATGAGGTCCTATTTTGCCAAAAATATTCTCAATTGGAAGATTGGGTCGGATACATAAACAAGCAACATTGTATCGTTGGGCACTTTGGAATTTCGAGTTCGCTGCTGCTTGCACTTCATTCGAGGTTTTCGAAAATAAAAATCCAATTAACATCAAAAACCTACAACGACTATGCTAGTTACCTCTGTTCAAGATAGAGGCGATTTTTCGTATGTGTAACACAGTTCTACGACTGCATAAAGTATTAATAAAAAGGAATATGCACTTAAATATAGTAAGTTATTATTTTCTAAGGGTAAAACAATAGGTAAACAAACAGTAGAGTATGTAACATCACTGGGACATACAGAAGGAATAAATTTCTCATTTGGATTGCTAATTCTTCTTAGCTACACCCCATTTAATTGATGGGACGATACATACAAGTTATAAAGTCCTTCCACTGTTAGTCCGAGTTTTATGAGACAGCATATTGGCTCCTTTGCGCATAAACAACTATAGTGAGTCTCATATTTGCCTGTTATCTGTTTGACACTTGAAGCTTTGAAGTATTTAAATATATCGGCGCTCATTATACTGTAACGGTATTGTTTGTTTTAAATCTCTTAAAAGATGTTAACGTTTCTCTTACGGTGCATTGCATATACGGATGACATGTGTTTCTTTACCTTAAAATTAGATCTGAATCGTCTGGCCTGGTCCTTTCGTAGGTATACGTCTCAAATTATACATGCTCTTTTCATTTGTGTTCAGTGCTTCCGATACTTACCTACTAACCATTCATATACCTGTTTCCTTTGCCTAGGAAATATATAGATTCAAAATTTGGCGCTCTTTTCCTTCACCTAATCTCATTCGCAAGTAAGTCCCGGGTCTTTTGGGACAAAGGGTGACCCTCAGGTACGCCCTTCGCCCTTTCTACTTGTTCCCATCTCCACAAACATTACCCTCCCTTTCGGGTGGCGAGTCCAAGGATCCCCGACGTCGCTACAACCTAACCCTAGCTGGCGCACAGAGTCGACTCGCCCAAGAGGGCGTCAGTCAGCTAGAGTTCTAGTGGCACGGTGCACCCGAGCTGCTTGTAGTGACGAACGCTCGTTGTCAATTGCTCGCTGGCCGAGAGGCAGAAAAAAAGGTTGCCAGCAAAGCGGCAAAGCCTAACCGATTTAAAATGTGAATTTGACAGGATGTTTCTTATGGAGCCAACGTTAGAGCTCTGGCTCACCGTCGCGGCGATCACCAGCATTTTCTTTGGACTATTCATCGCCTTAGCCGGTCAGTAGAGTACAATAACGATTAGGTGTCATGCTCGGAGGTTACATAGGATGTAGTACACACGCTTAGGCATACGGTCAGCCGAAGTGGAATACAAAGCGCAAAAAGGAAAGGGAATTGCTTAACATTTCTGTGCTACAGTATGGTTGTATTTAGCATTCGTGCTGTTACAAGTAGGTATGTAATCATTTGTTTACTGTAGTTATGTATTGTTGCTAGTTGCATCCCATAGATATTGTTCTTCTGTTTGGGCGGGAGCCATGTAGCCAGTGGGCACTTACAAAAAGTAATAAAGTCCTTGAGCCAAGTGTGCGTGAGCTTATTCTGTGGGATGGCTTTCCTTGAGCCCTCTCCTTCATGTCCGTCTGGTGTGTGTGTGTGTGTTCAGCTGCGTTTGCTATATTATGCTATACTTATGCTATATATATATATATATATATATATATATAAACGTGCCATCACTAACGCTCACGAAAGCAACAAGATTGCATGCAATCGGCTACGTGGATTTCGTCTTACTCATCCTTGAAGAACGTACCTCTACAATCCAATGGTCTACAGTTCAGCGTGTTTAAATTCGCGCGCGATGTGGAACAGGTCGAGGTGAGACATGGCGCTGTCAGCGTTTCATGCCGTGCACGCTAATTCACCAATAATGGAATTAACAGGCGTTCGCCTATGGCAGAAGCATTGCGAAACATATTTGATGCTGTTGCGTTTGTTCAACACACTTGAACACTTTACGGTACTCGTTCTTGCACGTGGCCGCGGATCTGGCGCTTTTTTCACGTAGCGCTGACGACTTGGCCTTCACCTCGCAAGCACTTGGCTGCAGTCGGTGTCTTCTCGTGAGTTCGAATCGAGTGCGGCAACGCCGTACGGTAAAACTATCCCAGGCGAATAAAAGGTACTTGAAATAACGCTATTATCTCCGTAATCGTCGCATAAAATCCTAACTAGCGAGGTGGAGAGAATCGTTGTAGCACATATGCCACCCCTTTATTTCCTTTAAGCTTCAAGAGAAATTAGGGGATATCATGTTGGATATATTGCTGTTAAGTCAAGTCCATGCCTTTCTCGTAGTCCGTATACCCGTAACAGAGCGATCGCGGGTCTTCAGTTCGCAACAGTCATAAAATGTTCCTCAAGAACGTTTTTTTCAAGGCGTGTTTGCCTCTTTTTGCAAAGTGAGGAGCATTCTTTCCCCTTTCAGAGGAAAAACTCAGCAAGCAAACTGCTTAAATGTGTTCTTCTTAGTAATAAGCTTGTTCTTTTTCTCGGCCTATCTGCCCTTCTTCCAGTTTGCTTGTTTTTCTCTAGACCTGCATTGCCGCATGGCCTTGCGGCGAGGTCGCTGAAGCGGCAGCCAGGAGTGCTCAAAGTAGCAGGGTCATGTGGACACGTCTTCTACTTCTGCGATTCATGTTACTGAAGCCAATTTTGTGCTAGCGCGGAAACGACAGAAAGTCTCTTTCTTGTCGAAGGTTAGCCGAGAACTAACGGTGTAGCTTAGACAAAAGCGGAGGCGCTGTGGATTTTTGATGGCGTGGTTTACAGTGGCTCCTGAAGCAGAAGATAATAGGTTGTCATAATACTTGTGATGTTCTTTGATATTCAGGGGTAGCTCCAACGGTGACCACAGTTCTCCTTAGATAGTGGGACCGTTTGGGTGAAAGCTAGCTTCTGGGCCTGAGACGAAAGAAACGCCGTGAAATATCTTTCGCTAAACGCCACAAAAGTACATTGGGTTAGAAAATATAAATGGGATAATATGGCAACGTTTAGATGCGAGGTTTAGAAACAATGATCAAGTAGACATGGGAAGTGACTTTTGAAGGGCAATACCTGCTGTGACATATTAGTGACATCTTTTTTAACTTAGTCGGCCCAAGACTGAACTAGGTGCAAATCTAATTTCGACGAATTTGTTATCCAGGTATAAAAGGAATCATCGTGAAAGACTTTCTGCTTGGATCTAAGCGACCATTTTACCACTGCACAATCACGCAAGATCAATTAGATTGCGCTACAATGTGTACATATATATATATATACACATCCATTAAGTTCCAATTTCCAGCTTTAAAAGGCAAATATAATTGCGGCTCACCACACGTGTTTGATCTTATCTAGTCGTCGCTCAAATCGTGAAGCATAATTAAACAATTAAATTTGAGGTCCAACGCACAAGTACCCTATACACCCTAAGTTATCGGCATGCGTTACACATGCACAAAGGACCCCAAACAGTGCTATGTGATTTTCGTTTCTTAAAAAGTGTCCTTTTCCAGATTTACACGGATAATCCGGCAATACGTTGATCATCTATGTTTGTTCCATTGTTGACAAGTTTTAGCACAACGCTACATAAACGTAAGACTGCCCAACGGTTCTTCTTAAGCCTGTTCGCATAATATACGTTGGCTGGCAGTGAACGGATACTTAGATATACTGTCGACTGTAATACACGACAACGTCAATGCCGCACATCCACACACGGATTCGCGTACAGGATACATTTAACATAAAAGGAACGGCAGGTTGGTCACTCGATCTCGCTGTGCTTGTCATTGGCACTTCTCAGTGCGGGCGCGTCGAGATCGATCACAGCGTGCCATCGGAGGTACCATTAAAAGGCCAAAAGCAGTCTCAATTGCGATTCCCATTGTTTTCAACCAGGGCGAGGAAAATCCAACGAATAATGTGTTTGAAGACCTGTTCTTTCTCTGCCATTTTGAGTTTTCCGAATGTGTTCGCTGCTTGGATGGAGGCGGGCGCATCAGTGAAAGTTAGAAACGGTGTTAGTGGGGTTAACATATGGGGACTTTGTCGGCACCATCGTGCAACAGTCCGACCTTTTTGCCACAACTGTTTTATCTGTTAGAACTTCTGCAAGCATTTATCCACAGAATATTACGAGAGCTATATTTCAGTTAGCTCAGACCGCCTGGTCGGCTTGTTACGTCGGTGAAAACATGGAATTGTAGCGTTGGCAAGCTGCAACATCGCTCTGCTTCTCGAAAAAGCAAATTCATCGTCTTCTATCTTGTCGTTCTGTGTGCTCACAAGCGGGAATTAAGCTATATGGACGTACCGATAACACGGACAGCTGAAACGGGCTTCCACATCTTTGACTATCTGTGTTCGTCGATGAGCTGTTGTGTGACAACAAGCATTTTTTATTTGATTCACGTAACCGTTTCAGACAAAAGGCCTCCACAATCACATTTAAGGCACGAACAACGAAACGGTCCACTTTAGAGGCGGAGTTCGCTATATATATTATGCGACAGTACATTTGTGCGTCGAGTCTCAGACCACTCGCCGGACCCTGTTGTGCGACCAATCACGTCAGGACGTTCACAAGCCGGTAACGTGGTCTGTACTAGAATTTTCCGTTACCTTTACCAAGCAGCGCGTATAACTCAGTAGTAGTAGTAAGTATTCATGGGTCGTAGATACATTCATAGATCGCCGCTGATCACATTACTGCAATAATTTTATTAGGTAGCTAAAGGATGATTTTAAATTTCGCTGAAACCCGCCCTATAGTCTAGCAAATGTACATGTAACCTTGCGTTTCATCCGTTCCTTTGTCGAAATATAGACCAAACGAGTAGAAGAGATGTATTTCCTTTGGACGAGTCCATCAAACCCAATGTCGAGGCCCAGTGCATAGAACACTGTTTAAGGCCCTTAGTCGTCTTGGGTTTAGCTTGCAGCCTTCCCGCAATATTGGAATCATTCGATTGCGTCTCTATCGTTGCATTTTACACGCGACACGTTTAATTGACCACCTTTGTTACGCTGATGTTGAGCTAAGTGTACGGGAGAGGCTCACATTTTTCTTTTCAACGTATATATGTGGCGTTTGGTCTTAGAAAAAGAAAGGGGATAACCCGGCGGACGAATCGTTAGGTCGAAAAAGGCGGGTGTACTACTAGTGGTGAGTAACGTTGTCGCCAGTGGAGACATCACCGGATTTCTGGTAACGTTCAAGTTATGAGAAGTTTCATGTAGCTTCATTTATGATTACGGAAAGAAAGTATGGATACATTCATAAGTTTTACAGACATATCAACGAGCTTATTAAAGATGTACAAATGTGTGCGCATTTGTTCAGCCCAACATCTCATACTTGGTACGGCACACAGGATGTTTAAAAAGTCATGTTATCTCAATAAATGTACAGAAATGCACGAAAGTGATTTCATTATGTGGATACTCTATATCAGCATAATATGAAAGCCAACCGTGTTTGCTTTTCTTCTCTCTTTGGTTATCGACAATTATTGGAGAACCTTCTCTAGAAAAAAAAAGTGCCTTTTCCTTAACAGATAGCCCACGAACGACAGATAGACAGACAGACACCGTCATCGGCTACTTACTCAAAAAGCGAGAAGGCCGTGTCAGTTTCGAGTTTATTGCCACCCTTTCATCAGCCTCAAAAGACATTTGACATTCGGTCCTAACAGTTCCACCTTTAAATCTAGCAACGTTGGCAGCTGCAACGGGCGAAAAACCTTTTGATGAAAAAACATTACTATGTTATTCCCTACAGAGGTATTAGTCAGACTGACTCGCTGTGAACGGGAAAAGAGATGGCCGCGTCAGTGTCGAATTGCAGTCGTTTTTTTCTTACGTTTTTCTACGAGCATAATTCCGAACCGTAGAGAAATAGGGAGTTGATTGGTGATTGCACTAGAGGCCCTTATGACGGACTGGCCGGGTTAGTGGTTTATCCCCCCGGGGGTGCTCACATATGTTTGGCACCCAAGAAACTGTAAGAATAAAGTGATAAATAGGTCGAGCCAGCATATTCTCGAGACAGACAGCATGATCCTAAGGGGTCGATGGCATTTTTTCAGGAATAACTTTAACTTTAAGGAGTAACTTGTGCTCTTCACTTTCAAGTAAGGGCTCCTTCATGTGTAACACTTTCTTTATTGGCTACCATCAAAAACACAACCAATCATGTTCGGCAGGGGTGTGCTTATCCCTTGTTCCAATACATTTTGTACTTGCCTGAACTGTATTAAAATCCCGTATTTCAAGCCACTATTTAAATGCGCCCGATGGAGGTGATGTCACTAACACAACCATATATTAGCCCTCCATTGTTTTACAATTCATCGCCATGGCCATCATTTACGCAGCCGGTTCTGCCGATGCTGCAGCTGCTTCTGTGAGGACAGGCTTACCGTCGTCACGGCCATCGGGAGAAAAAGACCGTCACCGGAACAATTGCTGCAAGTAGCAAATTCCACGTTACTACTACGCACTGGCAGTGGACTTGGTGAGGGGTGTGTGACAAGTCGAAATCATTTGATCACTACGTCGAAACAGACATCACCCCGGAGTTTCCTTGTCGCGTCACATGAGCGGAGGAATCAGATCAGCGCGCAAAGAGTGCTTCTTGCTTCGGCGACTGCTGCGGGTTCAGCAGATCCTTTGTACAGTATTGCTTTCGCAGCCCTGGTCGTGACTGTTACAGCCGGTCACTCCCTGCTATTCCAATGGAGTTTATGAGAGAGTATTATTACCTAGTTTCCGTTTGTTTGTCAATACGTAAAAACTTTGGTGGGGTAGAAGGGAAGCTCTGTAGACGCTTGGAGCGAGATCCCCAATAGAACATTAGCAGACTGAACCGTCGGTTGTACATCTGAGGGCTGTTCAATGCTAATGCATTCTGAGAGCGGGTAAAAAGGAACATGACCTACAAGAGACTTGTATAGAGCGACTGAACGTTAGAAAATTAAAATTAGCTATTTAAAAAAAAATGCAGTGAATCGTGATGCGCTCAATATAAACTACAGAAGAAGGAATTCATAGGATACCCTAGTTGTCAACACCATGGAACCAACCCATGTCATCAGGTTAAATAATATTCTATTTGTCCATAAATTTAGGAACGAGTCGTCCGGTTTTGAAACCAGGCCTAGACGTATTACCGTCCTTGCTGCAAGAATCCAGTCGTCTTATGCAGTGTTTCACCTACACAGTGCATAAAATACAACTCAAAGCATTTGTTTATTTAATCAGTTCATCAAAATAGTGATGGCCCACTTTTATTTCCACTGATCGTTCACAATTGCAAGTTATTGCAATTAATGCGTCCCTAATGGCTATAATCAGATCATATTGTAACTATTCGTATACGTTTCGTCACAAAACACAGTGTCCGTCTCAGCCAGCCCATTTTAATTTTGACTCATCAGAAACAGTTATGGTCATGATCATAATACCGAACGAATATAAAGAGCGCCATTTACGTCATCTGCTCATTTTGCGGCCCAGAATTCGCTTGCAGGACCTTTCCTCTGTCATTCGGAGAACATTAGACGGGATGACGGGGCCCCATTTTGCTTCTTTGTATGGACGAGGTACGACGATATGCGTATCAGCTTTTGTGTAGAAAGATTGTATGCTATCGTCCCGGCCATCTAAACAACAGTCATCCTGGCCGCCCTTACTGCCGACTGCCCCTGTTGTGAGGTGACTTATATCATTTTATTATCCTTGTGGCCCAGTTTTTAGTATCAGCCGCAGGCGTAGTGGGCTGTGGAGCTTCTGACGAAGTAGCAATAGCTCTAGTCATTGCTTCCTCTAAGACTCGCCAGTTCACTACTCGTAACTTGAAAACTACGGCAGGCGTTCCAGAGTTATTTCTCCGGAATAGATTCGGAGAGCTATGTGTGTGTGGGTGTGTGAAAGAGAAAGATAGAGTGAGAGCGAAAGGCAGGAAAAAATGAGAGAGCAATGTGTCTGTGCATGTGTCTCTTAACGGCTTGAGCATATCTTCCGGGCTGAGTTAAGTATATTCTCATTCTCTGGCTTTCCGTGCTTGAATACACCCGGTACTTTCTATGCTTCTATTGCCAGGGAGGCGGTTTCGTGCAATGATACGAGAGGCGGCAGCAAACGGGGACACTACCCTCGATGGTTGTCTTTCGGACCGATGAAATGTCAGAGCCCTTGTCAAACATCTAGGTTCAGTGGAGCGAACACGGAAGATAGAAAAATACAAAGTACATAAGGAAGATCGAGTACGATAAAAAATTGGAACGTGGATAGCGTACGAAAACGGAGTGAACAAAGCAGCATTTCCCTATATTGTCTATAAAAAATGATTACGCCAAATACGGGGCTATTGTACCAACATTGAAAGAACTTGCGATGCCATCTTGAAAGAACAATGGCAGCAGTAGGGCAAACAGGGCCGCGGAAAAGGCCGCCGAGCTCGACGGCGATGGTTCTAGTCCAGTGGCCAACGCAATGGTAGGGCTCTGCTGTACTGCATATGTTTGTATAGTAGAAATGGATACATCCGCGCATTAAAAAGATAGAGGGATTATTTTGGTGAAGCCAACGTCCATTTCTACTGATGGGGCGGGGACCGACCAGTCGATTACTCTGCTGTTTTCAGTTCTGATCTTTCCTGTGAGAAATGGTTTACGCTTTGGCTACATACGTATGTAGGGGTAATTTATTGGATGCGGCAGCCTCTGCGGTGATCCGATAGACTTACGGATGATAACGGTTTAGCAACAATCTTACAAAATATTGCTATATTGAAGACTAAATATACTAAGCGGACAGAAATTATAGAATAAGAATATCTGCAAGTCATTTCATTAATAGTTTATTTTATTTGAAGGCCACTTCTGTTCCTTACAGCCGTCTTCTTGTCCTGGCAATTTTACCCAGGGTTCGACTGATTTTGGTAGAACAATTTATGATACGGTTGAGCCATATGTGTAATATGTTTCATCGTCGATGATCAAAAAACACAAAGTGCATTGCCCGTGCAATATGCTCAGACGTGTTTGATACGTTACACATCCGATGTGTACGGTGTAGAGCGAGTACGAAGTCCATATATATAGATACGTGTGTATGAGTACTAAACATATGCCTGTATGTTCGAGGTTTGCCGCTTCGAAAACCCTTCTAAGGCCTCCTTTACTAAAACTAATAGCATTATAAGCACCGAGTATATAGTCATTTTACGTTTCTATCCATTCTTAGTCGTGGGTTGCGCACCGCTATCATCTGATTTGTCCACTCTGCTAGCGCAAACAATCTTTTAAGAGAGAATGGTCGTGTGATGTTGGCACAGAGACTACGGAGGCTTCTACTGCTACCGCGGCTGCTCCTGTCAAAAAAAGCCGTCCATGAAACCCAGCACAAATAGTCGGATCGGATGTATCCAACTCCGATGTGGCCATGACTAGGATGCAGCCGTATATTATATCTCACCACCGCTGAGCTGCATAGTCGCAGAAGAAAGAAGTCTCGATGAGAGCACGAGCTTGCGTGGCTCTTCCAGATAACCAAGCAGTTGCTTGTAGACCTTGACGCACCGGACGTCGGTAAGTGGTTGACGGCTGAAGAAGATTAAACTAACGATGAGCCCCAGTTAACGACACCTCCAGCCCCGGAACTCGCCCCGTCCCCTTCTTCAGCCCGATACGCCACCTTTCTTTGAGATCAACGTCGCGTACGCTACCGCGCACTCCTTGCTTATTTGAAGAGCAACCTCGGCATTCGACAGTCGATAAGGTGACTCGTCTTGTACCTTGTAGACGGTGTCTCTACGGGTATTTTTGGATGCACCCATGTTTTCTGGATGAAATGGGCAGCTTCTCCAAAGACAAGAATGCGTTGACATTTGTATATATACTAATATATAGTTGCACAGCAGCGTTTTCGTGGCAACAGAAAGACGGATCAAAGCCACATATGCAAAACCTGAGGAACAGCAATTTTTGTTAGACCTTTAGCTTGACCTTCGTGCATGAATAGTGTTCAACCTGGAAACGATTAAGGCATAGGTCGCTAGCTGACGTTGAGTAAGCGCATTTGTTGTGTATACTAACGAAATGAAATCATCTGTACGCTAGCTAGGGTTCTCTACTCGCACATATCGTATCAGGATTGGCTTTGCCCGTACAATCTGCGAATGTGTTTATAACGGAATTGTCTTGCATGATTTTATGTACATTTCATTTTTACTTTGGAAAACATGCTCGGCGTGCGTCACCTAGCTGAATGAGACTCCAGCAATTAGCAATTTGCAGCAAACTTTCAAAAAGATTGGTCTCAAGTGGCCTGATGGCAAGGCGAAATATCTCGGCCACACTTCTCGAGATTGCGTTTAGCTGATAAGGTTCATAAGGTTTTCAGCAAAATGCAGGAAGCTTCCCGGGTCGTAGCCTACTGTCTGGTAGCAGATTTTCTCTATCCAAGCTTCTCATCACGTTGCTCTTGGCTTGTTTCAAGTACTGGGCGGTCATGGTGCAAGTGAGTGCGCCATGGAGGTATAGTTTTACCCCTGTGCCCCTCAACGCGTTTTCTCTCTCACTACGCAATTGGGGCCAACCTCCTATTTGATTCTCGTGAAGCATAAATATGGATGTCTAACTAAATAGAGCTAAGATAGATGCAAGAACCTGGCAAGTGCTTATGTAACACAAACCAACAACAGACATGTTCCTTGTTACGAGCAAATGTACACGCTTAGTACGCACTTAATAGAATACGCGAACTTAATGTGATTCGTATGTTGTTGCTGGTCGTTTCAACGTTTTGACGCTCGTCTAAAAACGGAAAAAGTGAAAATGATAGCGCCTCTAAATAGGATCAACGTCGAATATACGTGGCTGACTATGTGAAAGCGTTGAGCTGTTACTGCTTCTGTTCGGAGTCTCTTCATCTGGTTCGGAGAAGCTCGATTCCCTTGCTTGGTTTCCATTCGGGCAACTCTAATAGCCAGCCAGCCGGTCAGCCAACGATCAAGTCCATATCTGGCGAAAAAACCGCGCGCCTTTCTGCTGCAGTCTCATCGCTTAGGCCTAGCCAACTGCCTCGGCCTATCGGCAGTTTTCGCTGCAGAATTCATGAAGTCGTCGGCGAGTAACATCGACAACTCGGTTATACCGATACATTTTATCCATTCACTTACACAGCCAACTCTCCTCTTCTCTCTAGGCAGAGTAGTGTCTGGTGAAGACACCCCGCATAAGAGAAGCTTTGCATGGCGAGAAATTTCGTAGAAAGGGGTCTTTTATGTACGATAAACGAACGAGGCGATAGATATCGTCGCGGCTATATATGCGTAGGGCAGGCTGCAGCAAAGTTATGTACGAGCAACTATTTGTGTACGCGGGCCAACGGAGGGAAGCCGCTGATGAAGAGTCCGTGTCACTCTAAGTTCTAGGATTACGTCGACGATCGTGACGATGATTACTATTCGTTATAATGATGGTCATGAATGTGTTATAGTGGAGAAGAATGGTTAACATATAAGTGAAACTCGTGCTACCCGTTCGTCAATAGTCGAATCGTGATTGAAATAGTTGACGGAACTTGATGAGTAGTTACAATAGCAAAAGCTCTGAATCAAGCACTACCGTATCGAAATGTCACGGACAAACGCATTCTCATAAAATCGTAAGCGCACAGGCCACGTAGAAAACCTTCTTACTCGCACATTCACGTGCCTAAAAATGTCCTCGTATATTGCTGCTTGTAGCTTATAGATTTGTTAGTAAATGCGAGTTCCTTCATCTGCCTTGTCGTGAAGATCTGGCGACCAAAGTAACGATAATAGAATGAAACCAATAGCTATATGCCAAAGATAAAATCTCCTTTTTTTGGTCAACTTTATTGACTCTAATAGTGGCAATAGCAGTAATACTGCTAGCAAGTAATATAAATTTCTCCCCTAGAAGCGATAGGTTTTTCAGTCGAAAAAGCCCGCCAGAAAAAAGTATATCCGCGACCACAGCCATGAACTGGCTACCGACACTTTATTTAGCGACCCCAAAACACCCTTAACATCCAAGCCTTCGAGCTGCCTGAAGCTCTCGCAATCCTTTGCCTAGGCGAAACTGTCGATTACAGGTACCGTCTCCAAAAATTGTATTCGGTTTTATATTTGCGGACACCTACACACACACAGTCATATATATATATATATATATACAGTACTCTAAATGTCGAAACTGCTAAGGCTAGAAGGCGACAACGATAGATAGCGGAGGAGATAGAACGCTTTGCGTACATATATTCTTTACAGAGCTCTACATACACTCGCGCTTTGCCCAGACTATCGCGGCTGGTCAGGAACCATCTGTTTGGTTAGGCAAGCGACGTCCGGAACGATGACCAATGCCCATGACTAGCGATGATGTAATTGAGTGAAAATTCAGCAATTGGCGAGCAAAAGCAAAGAGCAAGTCAAAATGCGTAATAATGGGCCCGAATTCTGGTAAGCGGGGTTGAGTTGCCTAGCTTTTCTCCCCTCAAATGGCTGTGGGGTTAAATTTGTTTATTTGGGTAGGTTTAAGGCATTTTTTTCCTGTTTACCTGCACGGTAGCAGTAGCAGTTGGGAAAAAAACGAGAATAGAGCGAGGAGGTTAAAGATATTAAACGACTAAACTTAGCCAAATACTTATGCTTATTTTTCCCTTATTCGATTCTCAGATAGCGCGATCCTTTGTAGACCATGACTACCGTGGAAGAACAAGAATTTGGGGCGTTTTCAGGCATTATAAACGAGGAGGTCGTAAGCTTCTGAAAGAGAGCTCCGTCTTCCGAGACAGCACGGTGAATAGTACTGTTTATTTTAGTGTGACCAGAACCGCAAAAACTTTAGGAAACATTGAAGATTGGATGCCCGTACCCTTTCATCAGCTTTGGACCATTGCATTTGCAAATGTCTATCTGAAAAAATAGGCAGTTTTTAAACGGTCGCTACCGTGATGCAAAAAAAATAGGTTCTAATCGAACATGACTATTTTTCCAGTAAAGAGTTTGGTTTGAACGCACCCCCCTATTTAGCTTTGTTCTAGAATTAGCGGTGAAGCTACAGCGTGTTCTTTGCGGTGCGTAATTGACCTTTTAGAACATTGGATTGATTCCTTCTTAACGGGAACGAGACTTACGTCGGTTACAAGAAAATGGTACACGAGGGCCACGATAAGGCAGCTGAATAAAACTATTGCCCCTTCTTTTGTAATTTCTTTTGTACAAACCATCACATCTTTTAGAGAAATAGACTACTCCTTGTAAATAAACGCGTTTTTTAAAAAAAACTCGGCGTTTGTGACCTGACAAAATAGCGTAGTACAACTGTGGAAGAGAAGGGAATCTGCAAACGGGTAAAACACAATTCGAAGTAAAAGCTCTCGTATTTAGACGTCGCAAAGGTTAGTAAAAAAGAGGAAAGTTTAGAAAGATAGTGCAGACGAAAATAATATCAGCCCTAGTCTATTCACCTCGCCAAGCCAAGGTAAAGTGATGAATCCGATGCTGGTAACGATCGGACTCTAGCCTCCATTTGTCATGTTTAGGGTGATCTAGGTGTCGTCATCATTTTGGCTGACATGAAGCGGAAAGGAACGGATCGCGCGAACGAGAAAGAGGTAAATGTTACCCCAAGGGCGCGTTCGACTGTAACCCCGTAAACTTTGGACGAATAGTGCATGCCCGGCCGGCAGTCCGCTCACTGCCTGCTGCCTAGAACGAATCCGGTAAAAGCTACATTGTACGGCCATATCTGTCCTACATTTGTGAAAATCAAACTGGCAGAAAGCGAGATATGACAACAAGAAACACTTTCGTCGCGGCAGGGTTTGCCCGAGAACATAAAGACCGTTCTATTTGGTTACAAACTGTCATATCGTTCACGAGACGGTTAACATCGTGCGATAATATAGACACGATTACGGTAGTACAATGCTTACGTAAAACATCAAATATTGCATACTAGTCGATATTAAGTCTAGTATGTAAATTGTTTCGCAAATATATTATATGCCTGTTGTCCTGCAGGACCTCGCAGAGCTGCAATCGAATGGGTGCACATTAAAGGGTCGGATATGGCACGGCCTATTAGTTCTCTCTCACGCCACAACCGTTTTGTTTGCACATAAGGCAGCTATCCAAAAAAAAGGTTACTCAAATTACTTCGGCGTTTCCATAGTCACTCTTTGTTGTCTATGTTTCCTTTGCTTCCTGAAATGACGGCCTTGACGGTTTTTCTCAATTATTGCTCTGGACTGATCCTTCCTGCTCTGGACTAGTTCAGAGCCAATACGGCAAGAGCTAAAGACAATCAAGTGACTTCTTTCGAGTTGGTTGTTATTTTTTGCGTGAGGGAGTATCAGTGCTCAATAAACCAATAGGTTTTTACTGACATCCAAAATTTTCTCCAGGTATTTCTCCGCAAACCCTAACTTCGTTTACTTTAAGCCGCACTACGCTGTGCATATTTTAGGGGTCTTAAATGATAAGAGATGATTGTTTAATAAAGGATAGTAACTCTCAATGATTTTCTTAGCAAGGCGTACAGATACGATTATTCGGCTATCATTAATATGGGTGTTCCACATGGAATATTTACTTTAAATGAAGTCTATTTAATTTAATAACATACATTTTGTTGGGTCCATGTTATCCCGTAAATGATTATCATCAGCATGTGAGACAAACGTTTTCCACGATTTTTTAGAAAGAAATCATAGGCAAAAATCAAGAACATATGCATTGCCTCGCTTATATAGCTTAAAAGCCCTTAAAAAATCTTACTCAATGTACCTACACATATGTACCAATACAACGTCACGCTAGCCAATGCCCGTGGGTTTATTGTCCTAGAAACAATCATTCACACGCATACACACACACAGACACATGGATAACTGAGTTTCCTATTTATGTTTATAGACGACCTGCATACCAAAATATATAAGGTACGCACCCCGTTATGCAATTTTTATGAAATCGTTGCGCGTAATGGGGAGCTCAATGTACTAAATTTCACCCCGTCGTTCCCCAGTTCTCGATCTCCATGGAGATAAAAAAACAAACCAAGAAAAGAAGAATATGGCAAAAATTGGCATTGTCACTATATTTCAGCATTAACGTTCTTGTTTTTTTTTCATTAAACTGGCTGCTCTTTTATTTGTGGTTATTCTTTTCCGTTGCTTGCCACTCTGTTGTGTATCGCGTCATGTATAGACGGAGTCCAGAGTCACGTGTCTCTGGGGAAGAGACGGTGGCTGTTCGTCTGCGTGCGAGCGTCTGTGGATGCTGGTGGTAGCAGGAGATAAGCTTAGGACCTTATAACTTTTCCTTTCGCAGCCCGCTGAGCTCCTAAACATTCCTAATAAAAATCTCGAGGGAGAAGAGAGATTTATGGAAGTGCAAGGCGTGCGATCGCGAGAACCAAAAGGAGCATCTCTGAAATAAATCTATGAAGTCGTTCTCTAAAGACGACTTCGAGGCGACTGTCTTCAATTCAGACAGTGACGGCTGGGTGTGTTTACGTATCTGCTTGTCTCGCAGACCTTTGTACCTTCTCTTTTACACATCGGCAAAATTGTCCTCGGCTTCCCCTTCCACTCTTACCTTCCGGACGGCTGGGTCAGCAGAAGACGTGCCACTAACTCGTTAAGAGGACGTAGCCTCAATCATTTTTTCTCGTTTGCTCTTCTTTTTGCCTGCTATTTCTTACTGGAATGTTATATATGTGTGCATGCCATAGATAAATGATAATATCAAGCTCGGCGTCTTGCTGAAGACGAAGTCGCGACGATGACATAATAGCGTTTCTCACGGGACTTTTGCTACGCGATTGGCTGCCATAGCCAAGATCGACGTTGTAATCGAATTTTGGTCCTCCTCAGGGGATCTTTGCTATTCGGTAAAACGTGCCTATAAGAGTATAGAAATGGGAACAATGTGCCTTAGTTAATGCGGAGCAATATTATGCGTGGGCATGCAATTCTTTCCAGATTGAGCAGATGAGCTGGGCAGATGAGCTGGGCAGATGATATGTGTAGGCGCTTCTTCAACTCTACGTAACACTGACATTAATTATTAAAAAGAAAGTTTACCTGTTTGAAAGGAACAGCTTAAATTAAACGAACTTGGAAAGTTAATAGGTTTATGGCAAAGTGTGGAAGGTGCCCTTGTTTCACACGAAACGCTGTTTTGCGTGGGATCCTTAAGTGAATAAGGGGTGCGGGTGATGCCCGCACGCGGACGTGTTGTGTGCAATGTACGTAAGCCACAGTAATATGAAATTGAGTAAATATAGCCGTGTATACACTATGTCAACCTCACTAAACGGATAAAACAGACTGTACGATTTTAAACATGCAGGGGGGTTATCATTGACAATAAACAATACTTAAGTTGACTATCCGATCGAAAACTATGAGAAATAATATGTACCCCAAGCACTGCGTGAATACAGACGGGGTTCAAAACGGAATTGACGATCACATAGGTTTAGTGATGAAGTGTCGGAGACGTTATCAGATAGTAGGCTTGTTTCGCATTTTAAGTAACACTTTACGACAAAGTATTGCTTACGAAAAGCAATGTTGTGCGAATTTGCTCAGATATGAAAATAGTAGGATAAGGCGTTATTGGGGGTGAACTGAGGAAGCTGCTTAGGGCGTATGCGATTTTTCCAGAAACTACCTTAATCATTAGTTCTGATTGCTTGTCCGGACGCTTGGCATCGTATCTTAGACGTTCATATCACTTAGTTGCTAAACGTATATAAAAAGCGTCAATGGGTTTCTGCGCGATTTGCCTAGCTATTACGCAAAGCAGGACTCATTGTGCAAGCTAAATAACGCGATATTTTCAATTTACTTATTGGCTTTTCGCCTACCACTATTAACCTTCAAGAAGGTCATTATGTTGGGTAGACCCAAATTTGGCTGGATATTAGACAGCCATGATGCCACAAGTAGCAAGGCAATCTGAAAGGTCGTTGCTAACGGCAAGACTGGGTGAAGTGAAACAAGCGTTTCACACGATAAATTGACCTCTATCTCTTTTCAATAACCTCGTTCCGCCGATTTTCCTTTTTCGCCGCAAATCGATTGACTCAAGGATAACGTTAGGAAAAACATAAATTAAAATTTCTCGACAGAGTCGACATCGGAGGCACTGAGACACAGAGTGAGAGATATGTAATAAAAAAAAAAAAAGGAACTGATGTTTTTATTTGGATACGCGTGTCGGTTGAACGTCGCTTCCCGTCCATCAGCGACAGTGGACCGACGCATCTATGTATATAAATTATACAGATGAGTATATATAAATTGGACTACACGTTCCCACTATATCACACCATATGACGAAACGGGCTAAAGTTCGATACCCCTTTGTCGTTTTAAACTTGCATATTTCAAATATTATATTTCACATTTTCAATCTATAGCTAGTATTAAGATTATAGGTTCTGTAGCGTGTACGCTTTAGAGACGTTACCGGATTGCGTTAAAGCTCGTGCGTGCTGATACAGCTGGCCACTGCTATAGACCATCTGAACGTGTGTTCAGTTCAGAGAACTTTCGTCTTGCAAGAAAAAGTTATATGGTACGGGTAAGAAATGGTACGGGCTGTTCCATCAGATTGCGACGGTTGACGCTACTTTAAGGATGTTAAGGTGCTTATAAAGTTGAGCCAGCACTAAACACGAAACAGAACAATGAGCAAAATCATAAAGTAGCACAGTGGAAACGGCCGTCGAAAAGATAAAGTTTGTGTTCTGTAGCAAGCAAAAAGAGAGACAACATCAGAAAAGCAAATTGAATAATAGAAATACTATGTATTCATGCATTTACCATCAAAAAACGCCCCCGCAGTTCCTACAGCTACAAAGGGTATCGATAAAATTTAAATGTTTTTATTACAGTATGTCAAAGTTATTCGAGTCACATGATACCAATGTGGGGCAAGTGTACACGGGTGTCGGAACAGTTTATCGTAGGCATATTTCGCTTCAATCAATACGACGATTTGTATCTAACGCTTGGTCCAACCTGGTCATGAAAGGCGACAGCTATTTTGTACGACCTACCGACTGCTATATTCAACTTTCGGCGCCTATAGGCGTGCCAGTTTATGCGGACACGAACGATTTGCTTACTCCAGCCGTACAGCCACTTCCTTGTTCACTTTTGTTGGATTCAAGCTTAAAGTTCTCACCCCCACTTGCCGGTAGAGACACTCCCTGTTGCTTTCTGGATGTAGACAAAATAACCTTTTGCTACATAGTTTATCGAACGCTTCACGTACACTAGTTTCAACTATTTGCAGAACGAGATTCAGAGCGGAGTTTTGAAAACGGTGCATAGGGAGCCCATAAGGTCAAATCGATTGAATCCTGCTTTTCGTCGTGTGACACGGAAGTGAACACTACGTTATAAAAAAACATACTTTTTTAAACTATTTTCAGCTTTAAAACTCTAAACAACATCGAAAAGTTGCTCATAGTTATACTTGTTGTGATCTGTAGACTGGCATTCGTGATAATAACAACGATGCAAAGCGCAATCCTTACGAATACACAAGTCCTTTGATTTTTGTCATGGCACACGCAATACGCGCTCACAAGTATACTTGGTATTAGTCATTATCCTATTATTTTTCTTATTATTTGCCGACATAGCAATGATCGTTGTGTTTATTTTACCACCGCTATTATTGCGGTGAGCGTTCATACAATTCTTAACCCATATCCACTGCCGTTCCTGACGCTGCCATAGACGCCAGTTGGTTGCACATCTCTCATCATCATGACGGCACCCGTGATGTCAACGAAAGCAACAGCAACAAAGAGAAAAATAGGCAAAAAGAAGCCTATTTTCATTCCACTTCGAAACACAGAAGCTTTCCAGCTAACTGTCAAACATAAGGAGTGTTCAGGATACTATTGCTGCGTAGAGAGTTGCGGGTCAGATTCGCAAGCAGAGCCTTTGCAAAAAAATATATATATATCAATGTCCTCTACGAGCGACTTTCTTTGTTCACCGTCTGGTTTATTCTTACGGCCTGCCACTTTTGTCTCCTATGGAGGCATCAGAGGTGACCCGAGACAGGCACGTCCGTTACAGTCCGAATCGCTGTGACGGGAACAGGGAGTAATGGCAACGATCCCTTCCGTGAAGCCAAAGCCCATGAAGACCTGCTCCTGTCTGAGTGATGGACGGCGACCGCTATGATTATCGCGGAGAGGTGCACAAACAAGTACGTTGGCTGAATGGACGGATAGTTAGCGACAGTTGGATAGACAAAGTCTGAGTTGACAGGCTTGAAACGCTACTGGGCATCTTGCTGCTGCCACCTTCAGCAGGCCTATAGGGATTTCGGTCCAAACGAGAATAAACGAAAAGCACCGCCTGCAAACCACAACCATCAAGAGCTATTAGTCTATAGCTAGTTCTTTGCTTCTCATCCCCTTTAAACTCTATTGCATATACTGTTCGCGTGTGCGTCTGCTGCCTGCGCGTCAGTGGGGTTGCTATGCACTCTCGTTGCGCCCTGCCTTGCCCCTTGACGTGACTCCTGCTTGCAGAAGAGGCGACTATTCGTGCGTTTCCCGTCATCAACGATTTTTCATCCGCGTCGGTAGCAGCAGCAGCAGCTTGTGGTACGGCTCGTCGAACAGGTAGTGCTATCGTGTAGTGGCGTTCGGTACATTTCGAATAGACGAGGCTGTTTTTGTCATTTTTGACTGCAACTAATGCAACAATCAGAGTTGTTCACGTATATGCGTAATAATGCGTTTGGGCGGGTAGGTTTTTCCAATGTTTCGCTATAGGTTCCCTGATGGTGTAGTGGTTATGTGTTTATCTACATATTAGTTGGGCATATAAGGTGGTTTAGGTTTGAAACCTGTCGACAGTATATTATGTTTATTGCTGCAAGAGACCAGCCGTCTGAAGCAATGCCTTACTTGATAATGTTTTCCCAAACAGAAGCCAAAAAAGAACACAAAATACTATTAGTATATATGGATATTTTTAGATTGATTTTGCCCTGTGTGTGCCGCAGACTTAAATTAGCTTTTCACGCCAATATAGGAAACAGCCAACAAAAAGTCGATTGGAAGACATTACGAGCTCTCCCATATGAGACGAACGTCGCATCCGAGGAACCGCATTCAGCGTTTCTACAAAATCTCAGTAGTACGGAATTCACTAGATGATAATTTTTTTGATGAAACACTTTTTTGTTCTCCATCAAATATTGTTGAATTTTTATGAAGACAAAAAAACAATGCATTCCCACACTGACTGATACGGCGTAGTTAAAGGCTAATTTTAAAAAAATCTGTCTGTATCTTTTTGGTCCGCCCATGACTTGATCTTTACTATGGCTGTGCATTAGTATTCGCCGCGAATCCTTTTATTGCAACGTTAGCTATATTGCTTATGTAGTACCCAGCTGGTTCTGTTCTATACAGAAAAAGTTTTTGTTGAAAAACCAGCTTCCCAGAAAAGAAATAGTAAATCCACTTCCTGCTATTGGTAGACAGCGGTCGTTGTACCAGTTTCTTCGAGTGCTTGCAAATCGATTCGTTCTGGATTGAGTCGATGTGTACGCATGTCCTGAACGACTCCTCTTGCTGCGCACCCCAAAGAATGAGACATCATGGATAGGTGGACCACAAAGGGCCATTTTTTTGGCCTTCCTTAGTATAAAATGTCAGTTTCGCGGTACTGCCTCAGGCTGACCCTTGTGCCTTTCGTGTAGTGGCTGTGCTTCTGTCGACACAACTGTTACGTTTGACTGGTCCAACGGCCAGCCAATCCAGCAATTTGCGAAGCTTATGTTGCATGAAATGTTGCAATAATCGCGCGTTTGTTTACTCGGCCTCGGATCTGATTTCTCTCGTTCTCGTTTGCGTTCTTTTCGACAGATTGAAGATCTCAATCCCAGATAATGATGGGATACGAGCCTCAGACGATTACCGCGCCAAAAATGGCGCCAGAAATACGCTAGTTATGTATGGCTCATGACGCATTGCGTTTCAGTAACACAAGAAACATTCCGTTCGCACTGCCGCTAACGCCATTGCCGCCTCCTCCGATAAGGAAAGCTAGACAGCCGTTGTATTGCGCCCCTTCTCATTTTCTCTCTGTATAATCATCATCAGATGCATGCGCGCTTAGTTATGATGCAATTGTTTCGCGAACCCGCTACATGATGACCTCTCCCTGTTAGTAATATTACTATGGACCTGGCTTGGCCGTCTTTAAGGTATTATCATATATAACCAAACCTAAGACTACCAAGAAGTCGAAGAATCCTCGAATTATTTATTGCTTTTGGGTATAATCCGAGGGCGAAATTTTCGCGTCCAAAATAGGTGGTGATCGTGCAGAAATCCAAAAAAACCAAATGATTTAAAGTCAGCTTCGTACGGCTAAATGGTGTCTCCCTCATGTGGATCAAAGTGTGCTCCCCTGAGTACTTCCTGGCTTTAATGTTATATAGCCTAAATATTTCGGTATCTGTTGTTAAGCACGTTTTCGATTACACGGACACAGGGTAAGCACAGGCGTAAACGACGAAGGAAGTATGTCATGCGAAGCATATGCCTCAGTTAAATAGTTACGTACGCTAAGTCTGTGTGGCTCGGCCGGTTTGCCCACTCCGGGGCTGTTCGCTATTGCGAGATCGCACTTTTTTTGGTCGTCTTTCGTCAGACTGATTTTACTATGTTGCCCTGCTGCGTTAACGGAAAACAAATCAGAATTGACTTTACTAATCCTTTGGAACACCGATTGCTTCCGAAGGCAGCTACAGGGCTAATATGCCGAAACGTCATGCCGAGCCTAGAGCTCCTTTAATCGATGCCACTTGCTGTTGTCGCTGCATCCTTCGTACAAATGAGCATTTTCAGCGAAAAGTGTTGCAACACCAAGGGTACGTTTTACCATTAGCATCCAAACTTCTGATCACAGTAAATTCTATGAGTGTCTTTTTCAATTAACCAAGGTATCTATAAGAAATAAATACGAAATTAAAAAATAACAAAGTTAACCAAGACGATTAGTCAACACCTATCATTGGCTGTGAAGCAAAGTATTCGTGTTATCTTTGATCGCTCATAATCTAGTATCGTCGAACAATAATCTGACAAGTATAAGCTTCTTTATATTAGTATAGTCTTCAAATGATCGCCGTCCAGGTTGACCTTTTTAGGTATGTCTATATTATCTATACTCATTTTAGGTATTTATACACGAGAACCATTTCTTTAATTATTTGTAGGCGGAAATTGAACTGAGGATCCAGATTGATCTAATAGCGAGACGCAGGCTTATTATTGAAAATTTTATAAATTAAAATAAACCTCGCGCTTACATATCCAACATCCAGATTTGATGGAATGGACGATTACGATATTCCACGAGCAGAATTACGACGAATTGCTCACGACGCTATGCTCGAGGTATTTGGTGCACCGCACTCATTCTGACCCTATTACGCTTCGAAAATCAATATCATGTCGGCTGTGTCCTGGAGCTTTTACGATGGTTGCAGGACAAGTATGGCAAAACCCACACAGCAAGCATCATCAGCTCTGACTGAGGGAGGATCAAGATCAGCAATAATAGTCACATAAGCGACAAAGTTTTCCGTCAGCGCACGTCACTCGTACCACGGCCCGCAATGGTGCATATGATTTTGTTTGCTCGGCACAAAGGCCTGTAAAGGCTCTCCTTAAGCAATTCGCGATAATCCATCACTGTCGCTTACTATTCCGCTACTATAATCAACTGCTGCCAGCTTGTTTTAAACATCCTATAGCTCAGTATGTCACATAGTATCACGAAGTCCGTATTTGCTTGCCAGTGTAGTTGTTTCATGAACGTAGATCTCGGCATAGAACTGAATACGACTAAGGGAGGAGTGGGAAAAGGAAGCAAAGTCACATGTTTGTCAATTCAACATGCCGGCCACACTCATTGTGTATTCTTTGACACTGACGTAAATAGGCAGCTTATTATCAAACTGGTGAATACAAAATGGCCATACAAACGCGAAAATCCTCAAAAGGCAGATCCAGTACTAGAAAGAAAAATGCAGAAAAAGTGGAGATCTACGCATAGGACTCACACTCGTGTATACGTACGTTGATCGCCTAATAGTAGTTATCGCAGGGTGGTAAAACCATTGTTGTTGTTGTCGATGATTATACCGCGAGAAGGAAGTTGTGTGTCTGCTCTTCTTTTGCCTGTTCTCTCTTCATGTCTATCTGCAGGCCATCACCCGCCATCCATTTACCACTCGTGTGTCTGTCATTTTGGTAGACTGTGGCATGAGCCTGCTTCGTCATTAAGAGGACATCGATACTCGGGCAAACACACCCCGGACAGACTTATCTTCAGTTGCTTCGGCCGTTGACGTTTGCACCGCACATTCACACAAATACATTATACTGCTGCTGCCGTGCATTTCGTTTTTGTAGAGTAGTTAGGTAGCTATATTGGTATCGTTACGGATCCGTACGTTTATTAGGGACGAATTAAAGCGAATATGTAACGATCTCATTGGGTCGTGCACCGTTGCTTCCGCTTAGGTCGGCTGCATTGCTGGAGCCACGTGCAGACGTAGCCACATTTAGGTAGCTTGACAGAACATAGCCCGGTATCGCATTCTATTCCCCCGATCTTATGCTTACCCACAGATGAATCCGTTACTGCAGTATTTGAATATGGCTAAACACGATCGCGCTTTCTGGCTTACATATACCTTCTGCTTTCCTGAAGGATTCAGGTCAAAGAAGATACGTCTCTGAATCTCTGCTCTAGCTTATTGGTCGTTTGATGCTGCTTCTCTACCGTCGCATCGCCGACCCGAACTGCGGCCTTCGGTGGGGCAGTGTTATCTTAAATACAATGTACCACAGAGCCTCTACTGCCATAGATTGGGACAGCAGTAAAAGAAGTATCGCCTGGAGGTAGAGAAAGGAAACGGTGGTACGAGACCTACGGCGTAATATTACCTGTTCGTAGTGGATAGCTAGCGATAGGGAAGACCCGACGGCACTCGGCTTTGTGACTCTGCGGTTCGTCACTTTGAAATCGGAGGATAGGACGGGAAAAGGAGCAGCGCAGCATTCGACTGAGGATTGTGGACAATCGTTGGCCTTTCGTTCGCCTGCCTGGCCGCATCTTCGCTTATTGTGCATTATTTATCGCGTCCGTGAGTGCGCTTAATACAAACGTGAGAGTAGAGTCATAGAAAGGGGACGGTTACCCAGACGCAGACAGGCAAGAGAAGACAGACCGCTGACCGGAAGAGCCTAAAAAAGACACGAGTGATTATAGTAGTTACAACAATGGTGGTACTCTTGCCAAGAACAGTGTAGAAAACGAACACAGTAAAATGGCTAGTCATTTCGACAAAAAAAAGTTGGATAAACAAAGCTACGGGTGTTTGTGCGTGGGTCGGGGTCCTACCATTGCAGGTTGTGGTGGTGTGGCGCTAAATATGTACGGTTTTTTAGCACGAAAAAAAAAAAAAAAAAAAAGAAGAAACTCTGTTCTCGCTGCTGGGAAACGAATTGAGTACGATAATTGGCCATTTGTCAGTGTTTGTTTGCGAATCACAGTTAGTGCATGACCATTCGATGTATAACCCGTAAATCGACTAACTTCGGTTTCGGCTTGTCAGTTGTTCACGATAGACGCTAACGATGTTCCGAAGAAACGCAGATATAGGCTTAGAGTCTGAAAAAGTTGGTAGTTAGCTACCCGATAAGTTAAGTTCCTCTCCTATTTATTCGGCATCGGAAGCTTGTTGCTCAACGCGAAGTTGCCGGGACCGATCGCTGTAAGACTGTATCGATAGCGTACCTGTCACTCACCAGCGAAGCGGGTATCTAACGACCGATTTCACAGCAAACGGGTCGCGTGTACGGCCGGCGTAGATGCGTATGAGCCTTACGTAAGTTCCATATACCATGTACAACCCTCATCTGTCGAATGGCCCCCTTCTGAGATGGGAAATATTGTGTGTACAGTCTTCTCAGGCGTTATTGGATTGTTAGCGCAATCGGGACGACGGAAGAACAGAATAGGAGCCTACGGCCGTTGTTTGCATACACAGATCCCTCAGAATCAACTCTCTATTGGTAGGGCAATTTGTTTTGACGAGACTGTCGACTGGCTGCCCTCGGGGCTAACCGGATCGTTGGCCGTCAAGACTGGCAATGTCAATATGACCCACAGGGGCGACTACACTCTACAGAGTTATCGAGTGTATTATCGGTGTTATCAAGTGTATTGTGCTTGCTCCTCGATGCCCTCAACAGCTCTTGAATTGTCATCTGTTCGAACATCGACTTCAAGAGGACTAAAGACTAACAGCTAGAAATTGAATATCGGTTTCTTAAAAGGTTATGGCTAAGAGTGAACTACATAAGTAGTAGCGACAATAACACAGGCATGAACCGTACACTGCACTGATATTGCGTTTCTGTTTTGACGAAATCGTCAAACGAAACACTGCCTATGTTTGTATAATGGACGTTCGTTAATGTTTAGACAGTTTTTTTTTTTGAATTTACTGAGATCATGGCCACCTGTTGCGTTTCTATGATATAAGAAATCTTGTAAGAGACGTCGCAGTTATTCCAAGCACACCTTCACAGAAGTATAGTTAATAAGTTTTTTAGAAAAACCAAACGTAACTTAGACTCACATAGAACTTAGAAAACGTCAAGCAAAAAACGAATGATACAGTAACAGGTGGGTTGAGCTTGATGTCGTAATAATGCCATGCTCGGAAACATTCAATTTAAATCTTCTTTACCAATATATAGCGCTTTGCAAGCCGACCTGGGGGTTTCCGTGAAGATGGCACAGCTTGAAAAGCAAATGCGCGTCTCTGGACGCGTTGTCGTGTTACCTATGAGCGACAGAGCTATAGGTCACCGCTGGTCCCAGGATCAGCATTTCAGATAAATGAAAAGGATTTGTAAGAAAGACGAACAACGTTCCCAACCACAGAAACTACTGATCTGGTTATTCTGTCGTGTCTATCAGAAAAAAAAAAACCCTAAAGGTCAGCAAAACGCTTTCTAGAACTGTTCCAAGCAAAATGAAAAAAAGTGATCCGGGGGACGCGTCAATGTATGACGATAGCGCAGATTTAACTCGAAGGTTTTGGCTTTGATGAGTCCAATAACTTTCCCAAAGTCTTACGGTGACGCATCTGTGTGGTGGGTTCAAGTACTGAACTCTAGCGTCGGGTAGCAATATGATTGCAAATGAGTATTTCCTCGTTCGTACAATATGGGAACAGGCTGGTCGAATGAGCGGAACCCCTGAATGTTCATGCTCAGAAAAGCATAGAGGATCCTAACGAGATACCCAATAAACCTAGCCCTGCTTCTCTAGCTTGAACTATTTAGGACCTCTGAAAACGAACGGCGCGTTCTTGCCTCTATCAAAACAACGTGTGGTAAGTTAACCGCGTACGGCAGCTAGGAGCAGCTCATCAACGTATCAATCTCCCGGACCGATAGTAAAAGCTTGACATAACCATAGTGACTCAATGTGCAGGAATTACACGAATATTAAGAAACTTACTTTCGCAGATTTGCAAGCTGAGATGCTTGACGATGTACGAGCGACACTCGGAAGTTTTGTTGCGATGACCCAGGAAGTCCACCTATGTGGGCACCGGTGCCAAGTATCAAGCGAAGAAAGAAATGACAACTGCAATCTGCTAAAGCACCCAAAAAAAATACCTACTATTTAAAACATAGTATACAATGTGTGTGTCTTTGTGGCTGAAAAAGAAATACACGAAAATTTAGGTTACAAGACGACTTCAGTAGCAGAGAGCCAGAATTGCGCCACAAAATGGGGTTCGATTCGCGTACAAAATAGAAATATACATGCGGTATTCATTGAAAAGAGACTTTAAACAACTTCGGTATTACGAAACGTAAAGGTTGTCGAAAAACATAAGTGAACCGCTTCAGCGGTAACCGTTATTAGAGCAAGACAATGGGGTCTGCAAGAGGTCGTTGGTCACACTCGATTACAATCGATGTGGTATGGCAGCATGCGTCCGTTCCAGTTGCTTAAATAGAGATGCACCTATCGTATTTTGATGGCTATGAGGCTGAACGCGTGTACCTACAGCTTTCCCGGTAGTATACGTTCAAAGGACCGCAGGCCGATGGTCGGCCACAATCTAAAAACATACTACGTTAAAATTATTAGGCTGCACCGCTAATATATATGTTTTGTTATCTATAATTAATATTATAACCAGTTTAGAGCATATTGGCTTGAAAAACAAGAAGGTTAGGGAATATTCTATATTGGCAAAATGCGCTAAGGCAAATTGCGTTGTGTCGTAATTCTAACTGATGCTCTTGTGCCGCTCGAATCAAATACCACAGGACTACGGGCCTTAAGCAAAAATCTTAGAAGAGCTTGGCTTTTGATAAGCAAATTTTTTCCATTTCAGATAAATAATGAGTGAAACCTGTACTCAGTTTGTTACTGGAATTATATAGGGATCTGAGCTCAGCAACCTGTTCGCTGTCCAATTAGGCTAGCAAAGCATTGCTGCTCACGGAAGTTCCTCAGCCTTTTGCAGAAAATAAAAACTCGTTCGTGCCTTGCAACTTTAGCCCTAATTTACCGTTATTTAAGGCAGTTTGTCGAAAAGCGTCTCCGAAACTAGCACAAACCTCAACTTAATTGGACATCAGAGAAAACAGCGTTCTGCTCAATAACAGTTTGCGGTGACTCAAAGTGCCGGCTTTTGCCTTGGGACTTAACTTAATTGCACATTTCTGGTGGCTTTTCCTTCTAGTGGCGTCTGTTTTTTAAACAGCGTGGCAATAGCATTTCGAAGCGGTAGCATAGCGCCGTTAATATGACGTAACGTGGGTTTACTCCAGGCGAAACACAAGGTCAGCTATTGTAGAGCCGACTATACTGGAAACAGAGATGGCAACACGATCAGCGAGGCTCGCAAATTAATTGGAAACGTTCTGGCTCCATTTAGACGGCACACACTTCGAGCGTACGAAATGCAACTAAAGTTATATCGTGACTTATAAAGAGCATTTACTTAGCTGTCACCTGTGGGAGGTTGGCTTTCTTACTGGCCCCGCCCATTAACTGCTACTTCGGAAAAGCAATCAGACATAAACATGTGTAAAGTCTAAGGCTCTTATTGATCGACACTGTTATTAAACTGGTTTATAAACACTGCCGTCACCCATCATTACTTGCCTCCTAAAGAGCACCGTAAACGTTCTCTACAGACTAATCAGCCTTACGATCTTCCTGGTGATATTTGTTAATAATCATTCTGCTCCTTGCCAGATATCCTGTTTGAGCCGATTGCTCTGCTTGTCGCTATTGTTTACCCGTGATTGATATCCACTGCAACAGTATCGTCACCGGACAATGGCTCTTTTCTGTTTTGCTTTTTCATAAGCCGGACTATCAATTAATATCAGCTCTGCCTCTATTAAATGGCGTTCTCCTGACTATCCACGCATATATGCGTATACATCCGAAAATCACACTAGTACTCCTTTCTATTGAAATAATCCACACAACGCATCACACACACCTTTAATGCCGTCAAAGACTTTTCGCGATCGGGGCTTCCCACCTTTTATCCAGGGTCTCGCTCAATTTCCGTGAAATATTTCTTTCACAATGCGGGACGCCACGCTCTCATCATCTTCAAGGGCGCCTCGACCTCAAACACGCGTCGTCAGGATTCTGTTTTTGTCCGTAAGCTGCTACCGGGACGTTTCCAACGAGAGCCGTCGAAAGCCATCCTGGCCAACACCTTTTGACGAGGCATATGTTTTAGGGGCTGGGCAAGCTGGATGTGAAACGAGTCCACTTACAGGATAAGCACACGCCGGCAGGGAGATCTAGCAGTTCCTACAACTCTGAGAATCTTCCGACTAGCCAGGCGAAGGGTCAACGAAATGTGATTTTATGACCCCAAATAAACGTAAAGCAGATTTAGTAGCGGCGAGAGCTACCCACAAACGCGAGTGGACATACTAAAAGACCGGCAATTTGTCAGCGTTCCTAATACAAAAAAAGCTACCCGAAAAGCTGCAGCAATAGTAGCAAAGAGTGTCGCCAGACTCTTCTAGAACATAGAAGCATCGCTAGCTGTTTGGGCAGCATCTGCAATCGATCAATTTGGTAATTGGCTTCACGAAGCAATGAGTAGTCAATCAGCGAAGTATATGGAGTTATTATTTATTGGCAGTTTTCACTATACGGTAAAATGTGTAATTTATTTGATTTTGTATGTACTTGCTTTTTTGGCGGAGGCCTCAACCATCCTATCCGGCGCACCAGAGTAACATGTATATAATGATAGCAATACCCACCGGCGCTGTAGCAAAGATGAAAAAACTGCAATAGGTATAGTTCTTGTTATCCAGTCTACGCTATTATACACGCAGTGTATCAATATTTAAATAGCGTATATTGTGACGCAGCAGTGACGCATGGCAGTATTAGTTGGGATGGGGAAGCGATGAAATGGTAACGAAGATGAAAATTAACTTAGTCATCTTCCATAATCGCAAACAGGGATACAGCATGAAGCCTAGAAATCGAAACTCTTAACTAACTTATCGACATTCAAACTTTGATTATATACAAGAGAGGAAAGTTTGGGGGAAGTTTTTTGAAAAACGACATCGAGCACAGCGGCCACCATAATAGGAATAGTGGGTAATGGGTACGATAGGCGAATTAGAATACGGTAGAGTACGATAGAAAGTAGACCTCTATTCTCGAACTCCACTCGAATTACTATCTCTATGAAGTTATCGCTGCTTTGAAAAAGGAATTAAGGTGTTCTGTTTTGCTACGCTTTTTTGCCGTTACATATAATTTTTGGATCCGCTCGAAGGTTCAGCTCAGGGTTGCTGCCATTTCGTTCGTGGAAAGCTGCTGCCGATTGCCTCATCCCTTAGTCTTTCAGAACACTGCTGCAAATGACCACAATTGTTGCGGGTCGTTGCCACTGCTATATTGCCGCTGCAATGAGGCGCGGCTGGCGGCATCCGGCCCCCAGCGAGGTCAACACAAAGGGCCTCACGGACCTCGGCGGAAGTGACAGTCGAACCGGTTTCTAGCCAGGCTTAGATGATCCGTTCCGCTTTTGTTGTCAGTCTCGTCATCCCGAGCTCTGAAATTTTCGTAGTAAATCGAGTCAGAGCTCTCGAGATAGAACGAGGTAGGTTATAGAAAGCGCAATGTAAACGCAAATGTCCGGGGCGACAAACGGTGCTAGCGAATATTGCTTAAACGCGTCGCAGAGGACCCTAGAAGATGGCTGGTGCATCCGAATAGCTGACTTGCATATTACCACATCGTTGTATCATTCGTTTTGCAAAAGCAAATAAATGAAAATAAAGATCACGGTCGGATAGACGATACAACCTGCGCATAATTTTCGCTTTTGCGACCAATCGACTTAGGCAGGACGCAGGAGACTCCTGTTTCCAGCTGCCAACTCTCGCAGATAATTAGCCGGGAGTTGTAAGGTGAACAGCAGCGACAGCCGACAGAAGCGGCGTTGGCCATCATGGCGGAAAGCAATCACCATTTCCACTACAAAAATCGTCTCATTCCTGGCCGCCAATTGCAGATTGGCTGGAGATTAACAGCAGAGGTTGCTGTGTTGGTGGCCCAAAATGGCAACAGGCAAACGGATAAACTTAAAGAAACTGCAGATACCGGAAAAATGAGTGTGAGCAGCGGCAGGACTGTGCGTCGATGCTTTTAGGGCACATAGCTTTCCGTCTCTGACATATATATACTGGCGAGAAATTATAGAGACCAATGCGATTTATTCGCTCTACATTTCGTCCTTAAAGGGTGACAGCGTCTAAAGTAATACTCGGCCGCGCTACCCACGTCTCTATCCCTACATACGCTACGGTTCATCACAGTCCGCGCTCTGGGTTAACACTTCTTTGAAAACATCAAACCTAGAAGTTTGTAATGAAAGCCCCTTAAGAGTTAACTACATTTTGTTTTAGCGAGGTTGTCCTATAATCCACACCATTTTTGTATTGTCCTTGAAACACTGGGCCGCCTTTTCTGTTTGCTTAAACCGAATCTCTTTCGTCTGCTGAGACCCTTTCCGTTGAGCGGTGCACAGACGCACCTCGGTGTTTTCTGCAACCAATCGCCTCTTTAATTCCGTGTTCTCTCGAACAAGGGTAGACGTTTTAATACGTGAGTTTTGATCCCCTAGGCCTTGAACTTCGGTAGCCTTCGCACTGAGCTGCGACCTTCCCAGCCTGAGGGTATAAGCCGGCACCGATGTGCTCGAATCGAAGCGATTCAGTACTACCTGTACAGTTGCTCGAATGCCTGCATGTTCGTCTGTCTTCTTGGAGTAGCAAAGCATGATTACGGTCTGGGCCTCTTACGATCTGCAACAGCGCGGTGTTCCCTTTTACTTCGTGCAAATGCCCATTGACAAGTACATGTCCAGGATACATATCAGGCCTGCGTCAAATCTAACAACCTCGTTCACACGAAGGTTTGCCCATTGTATTTCCCTAATCTCGTCCGCTTTAGAGCCCTTTGACTGCGAAATAGGGATCACCTGGAGCTTTGCGTTCGCATACTTCGTTCCGTGCCACACGAATGCATCGGGTCTGGCTGTTGTTATCGTTGAGGTCCCAAGTTGTTTGAAAAGAGAACACTGGCCGACTTCAACGACGATTTCGACTTCAGCTATACTTCGGTGCATTCGGTAGTCGCATGTAACTTCGCAAATGTCGCGAAATAACACGCAGCGAGATGACAGTAAGGTAGTTCACACAAGCACGACTCCTTGATGTATTCTAACAACGTACTAAATTTGAATGGCAATTTGACACATTACAACACAAAGCATTTTTTGGGTGAACGCGTACAAACCATCATTTCTTCGGACCCGCGCATAATCTGATGTATGAGGTCCTGCTTGCCGTATATATCACTCGAGTAGACGAACCTTGAACTCGCAGCAGATTCGGTAAATATTCCAGTATTGAGCTAAATCTGGCAAAAGTCCACACAGGCGCGTAATCGATTAACCATTGAACCCTGCCGCTGTCTCCAACGTCCGAATGCCCTACTCAGGCCTCGAGCTGTTAAGGGACTCCCTGGCGGACGCACCACCGTGATCTTTGGCCTCGAAACTTAGTCGACCCGATTTCTATAGCTTCGTGTTTCTTCGAGCTTCGTAGACTTCATATTTGAATTCGGCGTCGCAGCTGGCTCAGTTCCTTCTCGCAGGTACTAACCCTAGTGGCGCTGCCTCGGCGGGCGGATGGCGCGGACGTCGAAGGTCCATGAAATAATGCCCGTGAAACCGGTCGTATCTTCGTTTGTTTTTTGTGAACAACACGAATAGACGTGAGAATGATACATGCTCGTCGATGTAATGCGCGGTTATCGGATTCAAACTGGTTCGCTACTGAGTAGCACGAGATTTGAAATAGAGAAACAGTACACACAAAAGGGCTTATGCAGATTCAGTATTCGTAAGATTCGCAGTCTGAATGGAACAGTGGAGTAAAATTAATGGAATTAAGTATGGTTTAGTCATTATCTTCATCATTTGTTTATCATTGCTAGGAAGACTATCGATAGAATGGTGTTCATCATCTTTGTCCAAGTCGATGTTCACCGAGACCGCGCCGAGAAATTTCCTATAGAGAGTCGATAAACTATTGCGGACATCCAACGATTTTCTTAACCGCGTGAATTGAGTATCGGTGCCGCAAGTCCTCTCTCATCTCGACGTCACAAACATGTTAGTTAACCTGTCTTTTGTGGGACACCGTGCTCAGTCACAGTCCTCCAGTTGTCGCAGCACTTACGCGAAATTACGTTGACTGCGGAGCGTCGGACGGTTAACGTTGAGCGCTAGTCGTGCAATGCTCCTGTGCACGAGCACACAGCTGCTGGATCTCAGTCTTGCAAAATAACCTTGATTCTATCATTGACAGAAGAAAGCGATTGCCTGCTTTGGGCCATCTTCGCCTTCTGCGGCGGTTGTTGTCACCGGCACACCGAACTAATCTATAAAACTATATGAATACGTTTATGTAGCTGGATTCATGCGCTGTACGCTGATCGCCCACCACGAAAGAAGCTGTCGCCGAGAGAAGCATCCATACTTTGTACGAAATTTCGCTTTGTCCCGCAGCCGACCGCTGAAAATGTCAGCCGCGTTAATTGGTCACATGATGCAACTGAGCGAGTAAACCCTGAACGAACGCTCAATTACTGTGTACAGGTTGGAATCTACGCGACCGTACCACGATAGCGACTATGGGCGGCAGTGCTAGTTCCATCGTAGCGAAACCGATCAGTACGAAATAAGATGCAATATGTTTGAGGGATGAATAAGCTGAAATCACGTTGGCGGTTGCAACGCTAGATGCGGTGTATGTAATGATAATCGTGCTGATAACTATAAGCATAAGGAGGCATGGGAAAGCCAATGGTGGTGCAACGTAGATGAAACTTCGTCATCAAAGATAAACCGAAGATTAAGACTTAAAACACCTCCATATAGTAGGGGATTCATTTTCGTTTAAAATATATATCGCTATATCAAATTAGACTAAAGTAAGCACATTAAGAAGGACCTTAGCTGATGGTTAGACAGGACGTAGCAAAAGAGAACGTGAAGGGACATCATTGGGTCTTAAATAAGAAGACGAAAGTTCTGAGATAAGAAAAATGGAACATATAAGGTTGAGCATTCCATGAACTAGGTGCGTTAGGCACGACTCAAATCCTGTAGAGACGCTTGTTCGTTTCGAAACGCGTATGCAACACTATGGCTTTGAACCTGAAACAAAGATTTCGAGTGTCGGTGAGTCTACATTGCTAGATAGAGCTTGCTTTTCTTCTGAACGACATTTAATTACGATGTCACAGGTGAAGACAGTAAGAGCAATATGCTAAGTGAGCCGGGTGTGGAAAATGGGAAACATTACCGAACTATCTACCATAGGTGCAAGCGACGGAAAGGCCGAACATTAGCCGCACATTGGTCGACCACTGAGCGTTTAGCAGACGGTGAAGACAACTCTGCTATCTGGATTCACGGAATTCTGGATTCATGGAAGATCACGTGCTTCGTTTGGCATAATCCGTTTAGTGATAATCAGCGGTTCGCTGTCGTGACTGCTTAAATTCTACAAGAATCCTGCTTTCTATAGCCGTCATATTAAAGGGTCGTATTGAAAATTAAAATGGCGCCCATTTTCTGTTAACAAAAATCCTGTACGTGGTTTCTGTGGAAGCGTTACCGCTCGTGGCAATGTATGCATAGAATACTCTACATAATATGGCTATTCTATATAATATAGCTATGAAAGGCAGACGAAATGTTTATCGGTTGGATTGTCTAACGTATTACTGGGAGAGTGTCAGGCGGAGAATTTCGTGTATAAATAGCCTAAATCAAAGCTTTACAGCGTATTTACTTACTTTATCTATTCGTTCTCTAATTCTAGTCTGCTTCCGCCTTTTTGATCCTATACAATGTGGAGACCTTTCGCTTATGTAATATGGCCTAGCTTGAGCACGTTAGAAAGCCGAAATTTCATTAACGCCCTTATAAGCGCATTACTTAAAAAAGTTCCACAAGAATTAGCAGCCTATCGTTCGTCGTATTCTATCTTTTGTTGTACGATGAGCGGTTACTTAAAGCAAATTCAGAAAAATGCAACGACTTAATTAACAACCCTGTACGATTAATAATATCGCATACAAGGCCACGCATCAGAGCCCGTCTTCTAGTACTGTAACAAAAAAAAAAAACTTTTAGGGAACTTAAAACAGAAGCCTTTGTTTTTACATGCGCAGTGATCAAAACAGTGACACGCGTAATGGTTTGCTAGTGAGCGGCATTCTCCTTCAGCGACATTGATCTGAGCGTATCTGTTGAAGGTAGCCTAGATATTTGGCTGTATTGTTGACATGCTAATGAAGTACATCTGAATAAGCCTATTATCTTCAAGAAGGCAACACGCGTTTTGGACATCGAAATAAGCCAGTGTATACAAAATAGCACCCCAGTGTACAGCCCGCCAGTGACTGTCACATAATGAAATGTGAATTCAATTCCCATTAGAAGGAGCGTGTTGTCCGAAGCCATGCATTCGCTGTTGGATCTTCGAGCACAACGGCACAAACTCAGGACTCAGTTGATCAAAGCAACTTTAGGAATCGCTGGCCAACATCCGCGTGCGTCTACTACTGAAGGACATCAGCCATTTCAGCAAACCTGAACATGTGACGTTGAGCAAACGGAGTAAGAATAACGCGCTAGCACCCGAAAAAAAGGATACAAATGTGTCCAATAAAGGTTACGATGATGAATCTAGCGACGACAACGTTGCTGATAAGGCCAAGCACGGAAACCATGATGGACAAGAGAACGCCAGGGTCTAAACGACCAATCCACTGTTCTTGCGAGAACGTGAACACATAAAAGACAAACGGTACCCAGGAGTATCCTTTAGCTCTTAGAAAAAGCTAATGGCAAAAGTATAGTCATGTCGGTTATTATTACGGTATTGGCAACAAATAGCTTTACCTTGGATGGATCTATTAGATGGTAAATGGTCCACGTTACGTACGTGACAATCGTGCGCGCAGCAGAGCTTATAAAACTAGACAGGCAGCAAATTACTAGGTTCCGAAAAGGTAATTTTTAAATAGAAATAAATACGTCTGCCACGCTTGTAGAAGCAGTGAGAAAAATAATCGAGTTTTCCCGCAAAATGTTGATATTGTCGCTTTACGAGCTTGAACACTTTACGATCGCTCGTTTTACGCGAAATCGATGTGAGGTGGTCATAATGAATTTCTATAGAGCTTCGAAGTGCGTTTTGTTGAAGTTTTGCTGTTGTCTCAACAATATGTACAGGTAGTAAAGTGGTGCATGCTGCGTTAATCTACTGAGTGTATTATGAGTGAAACTTGTTTAAACAATGTAGGCAGCAGAACTCTTTCACATCAATAGGAATGCTTAATGCTGCAACCAAATCAAAAGATTACCCACGATTGCCTTTGCTAGGGAGAACATAAATCGGAGTAAACGAGATATCTTTAAATTACCTATAGTGGCGTATCTTTCAAACGTTCATTAGCTGCAATGGATGAAATGACGAGAAAAGAGCCTGAAACGTCTATAGTTCTTGCCATTGCTGACGCTCAGGGCACCTGTGGTTCATGTCTCTTTAACAGTCATACAATCCTATGAGCTCTCTGACCTGCTCTCGATGGCGTTCACAACGATTTTCGAAGCCAATCCGAAGAATCTGAAGAAATTTTCGGTAGAAATCAATAGATGCTGGGGTACTTTCTCTCTGTCAAATCTGTATGAGTTTACAGATAAAATCTAGCAGACAACTCTTTAAACAGCACTCTATATAATATTTACGATGCTGCTGTGAAAAATCCTCGAACTTTTCCGGCAGAGCTTCGTCACTCTAGATGTACTCTTAACATGTTAGGACAAGTACATGGCCGTGCATTGAAAAAACAAGATGTTAGCTGAGACCGCCACAGAAAGGTTGCTAAGGTTACAACCTACATTGGCTGACGCTAAATTGCTATAGCGTCTTCTGTATTTGCCGTAGTAAAATGATCTGCAAATGTCGTACCAGCAAGAAGTATGATTTCTGCTGATATGACATTTGAACGCTAGAATAAAGTAGCCGAACTATTTGCATCTTTTTGCCAAAATTAGATACGAGGACGTTAGTTCAGACATTTCTTCCTGTGTCTATTTTTTAATTTTTTGCCTATCACCGAAGAACTAGTTTTGTCCCTGGGCGTGTCCAAAAAGGCCAACTTACCAGACTTACTTAATGCTGTTCCACCTAAAATCTTCCGACAAACATCATGTGTAACTGCCCACCTGTTAGTAACATAATCAGCTGCTTTTCAAACTTCTGTTCTTCATTCTTCTATTTAACAGTGAGGGCAGCCGTGATGATCCAACAAACTTAACGAGAGCTTTTTTAAAAAATGTCCCGAACGTCAGATTGAGCTTATTTTCCAACATATATATATATTTTTTTAATTTGCAAAATGTTTTTCTGCCTTCGCTCTGGTAATTTGCATCATTCGGTCCGGCTTTTTTTATTATATATACTTTTACAGCTTCAATTGATGTTGCAACGGTTTTCGATACATCATTTTATGATGTTTCTCAGAAATAATTTTCTACTAAGACTTTTCTCCTATAATTTACGATTGGCTCAAATTTTATTTGATCGACCGCTTTTCAGTTATACGTACTGGCATTGCATTCTCGAATGACGCTTTATTAGAACGTGGGGGTAGGTCTGTTTATATTCATCCCCTATATCATGTACTGTTCTTCTACATAGAGTCCCATGAAGAGAGACCGACCGCCGTTTTTCTGCTGGTGACCTTTTCCTTATAGGACAAGGCCGCAAATTGTCCTTTGGCGCAGACACTTGTGACCTTCAGAACATGCTGGCTAACATTAAAGATCGCCCTGTTATATCTCCAAAACGAAATGTGTTTTCTCTAAAAACATATCATTGCTTCATCAACGTATTAATAAACTTCATCAACTTTGATAAAATAGGCGTTCGATTAGGCTCATTCTCAAGGTGCCTTGACTTGACGTTTGGACAAAGATTATCTGAAGACAAAAGAGGAAAAGGCAAACAACGACTGGGTTAGTTGTTTTGCGTCCGGAACTCTATATCTGCATTGGCATACTACCTAATTGTCGAGCTTCCTCTGACATATATTTCTGTATCTTTATAGATCCTTTCTTGGATCTATAATTACATACGTCATTGTGGTTTGGGACAAAATATTTTTTCAGTACTTGACTATGATATCAACAATCCAGCGTGAACCTTCCGCTATCAAGGTTCGCTTGTACACTAAACCTTTTCAATGAATATGAAAATCATATTGTTTCATAGTTATATACGCTTCGAGGGTGTGCAAACCAATGTACATCCGATCTCCACCGTCGCGAATCCTTTAGATATTCTCTTAAAAATCACCATAGAACTTTTCTAGATCAATCAACTAAGTGTAGGAACTACGTGATAAATTTTCCTAGGTTCTGACAGGTATGTTTGAACCTCCCTATTTCCCTCTACCGGTTGCATAGAGTACTAGCCTGGTGGTGGCTAAGACTTTGTTCGCAGTAATCTGGTGTCGATGCTGATTTTCTAGTTGTCGCACATTGATTTTACTACCTGAGGCTCTCATTTAATCATTGGTCTATCTTAATCTCTTCAAACTAATGTGACCTAAGGGCTTGTACGTTTCGATGAAGTTGATTTAAGTCGAATTGAATTAACATGGCCAAAAACCGGAAATCCAATATAAACAACCATAGCCAGCGGGACCTATAACAGGATAGCCTACCCTACTGGACCTAGTACAGTATTAGTGCATATAAGAAAGTCCAGAGCTAATTAAGTTAGTCTCAGAGATGCACGAGTTTCTGGTGCCATTTTATGTCGTTGTTTTCATCCGAAGCTCACTACGGTACCATTAGTTAATTGGCAAAGCAATTAGTAGGTTCGTTTTGTAATTTACCGCCGAGAAGACAGCGAGACGAATAGCTCGTTTTTAGCTGTCTGCTAAATAAGCATATATTCCAAGTTCCAATGCCTCTAAGAATATTCTAAATGATCTCTGTGATTGAATCTGTTTGTTTGCCCTTATTTGTCTGGGCTTGTCTGCAGAAGCCCTGACTCATCTGACTTAATTGGCAAACAAGGTACTCATCACTGCAGCCCGCTAACCCGTATCGCGAGACAGGCACAATCGCATTGTTATTCTCAAGTCGGCCTATAATATACAAAAAAACGTAGTGGTAGATCAAAATGAAGTAAAACCAGGAGCCCAAGTGGGACTGAATCTGAACCCAGCATCGATGAATGGAACATTATAAAAATGCATATCTGTGCACGACTGAGTTGTCCTTCAATATTTAACGGCGGTCTCTCTTTTACGTTCTCGGGACGATACAGTAAACGTGATCCCTCGACACCCAGGATAATACGTTGATTCCAAGTAAACTATACTTGGGTTAGCTTTGTACGAAGTAATGGTGCTCTTATTATTTTTCTATTTGGCGTGTTCACCAGTCATGTATCCTTATATAGGAAAACTTTATATAGGAGAGCTTAAGAGTTGCTCTACGTCGGTATCAGAATTTTTCAACCTCTCAGATATGTCGATAGTCATAGCTCTAATCTAAGGCAACATTCGATATAAGATGATATAGCAACACGAAACGCCAATATTAGTTTGTTGGAAAGCTCTATGATACGATATAAATGGTTCTTTTCAAGCTCGATAGGACCAAATATTGTGTGCTGTTCGGAAACATAAATACTAAATAATAGTAATAAAAAATAAATTATAGAAAAATAAATGCTAAACTGGACATTTGCAGTACGGTGCGAATCTCCAGCTGACGCTGGATTTCTTCGATACGTTAAAGCTAGCTTGTAGACGAGAGATCTGGTACCTTTTTCTTGAGATTTTGCGTCAGTGAAAACAACCGTTGACTGGGTTCGCTGAGACGTTCATATCAGAACGACGAACCCACGACAACAATAGTTTGTTGTCTTCGCAATAGTCCGCAATATTTAATTTACGTAATACGGCTCAAAGGGCGGGATCATATGTATAGGGCAAGTTCAGAGCCCAAAAATAGGATCCAGGCCTTCATACCTAGATATTTTAAATCACATAACGTATAGATTATAGTTGTTTGTTGACTGTTCGACCACCTACATCAAATTAACACGGTAAATAACACCAACTAAATATAAAGTATATTTTTGCACAGCAGATATAGGTATATATCGCACCTATTAGTCCATCGCACGTGTTCCTCATGCAAGAATTTTTTTGATAATTGAATGGGCCTGTTTAGTACAACAAGCCCGCTATTGCTCTACAGCTTATCAGTAACCTAATGCGATAAATCTTAGTTCATGGCTGGAAATGGAATGAAGCGGGCCGTCAGAAACTGAAGAGGCATTCCGAAGTCTCGTTGGGATGACGTTACAAACGGGGCGGGTTCAAACAGAGGACATAAATTAGACTTGGTTTCCAATAGCACAAAACTCTTTTTAAGTTCTGGTAGCAATGCAGCAGTAATGCGTTAATCTGTTAAACCTAATCGAACATGTGAGATCCTCCGGGCTCGAAATTTGGCGTAGAATGGCCAGATTTCTAAAACAATGCTCAAGTAAGGGGTACCGGACACACACAACCCCAGATATTTACGTCAGCAGCATATTTGTCAACTTTGAAAAGACCACGAGACATTCCGCTATGACAGCAGTAATCGTGTTAACAGACAGAAATTGAGAATAAGAGCGACGAAGGTAGCTAATGATAATCATGGGCGCCGAAGAAATAGCTCAAAGACTTCCGGGAGCCCTCCGCTTACCTTGCTGGACTCGACAAGCACCCGCCTGCGCCGGCGGCGGGGGAGTCGTCATATTTTTACTCATGAGAACATACTCTTCAACTAACTCTTGTAGATGACATTTATTTAGTTTTCCGACCTGAGCTGGTCTGCTAATTGCAGGATTGATTTTCTTTTTGTCGAGGTTCTCCATTCTGCTAGGGGCGCGATAGGAATAGTTGCGCTTAACATAAAGCTAATGGCGGCAGACCTGAGGAAACAGCAGGAGGTAATACGTGACCAAGACAGTAGTGGACTATGGAACTTTTTGGCAGAAAGAATAAGCTAGAAACGTCAGACCTAGCGTCAGGATCATAATAGAGCGTGTTTCCAACGCATATATATATATGCGCATATATATATATATATATAGGGCAAATGAGTATTGACGTTTTTATAGCAGCAGTACATTAGCACGAATCAAAACAGTATGCACTCATACTCATGATGTCGCTGCGGGCGAAGAAATGGCGGTAAATTCACATATATTACCAGCATCATGCTTATTATCTGGTAGTAATCTAGTGTGGAATACGGGTGTATGCAGTAACATCTGGCGATTTAACGACGAAAACACTCAAACCGTTTTTAAATACTCCGGCGAAATAAAAGTTCCAGTTTGGGTTTACGAGTAAGGCTGATGCAAATGGTTATGTCATACTGTGATCAGAGCAGAGTATATAACATTACAATAGTCACAAGCGATACTGATCTGTCATGCTTACAGGATACCAATATAAGCACTACTAAAATAACTCTCGTTTTTTACTCTAAATTATGTCGTATTTACGTGAAGAGACTAGAAACAATAGCTCCTGGTCTTTTTCAACTGCATGCCAACAGGTTTATACATAAAGCAAAGCCTCTAGGTTCCTTTTGACGTCTTATGACCACCTTTTATAGACGAAGTTAGCGTATGAAGGAATGCAGAAGACAGACAGTTCTAGGTGTTTTGTTGGTTTCTCCTTTAAACAAAAGTGAAAAGCTATCAAGCATTTTCTCCATTGGCTTTCTCGCTATAGCAGTTTTAGCTTTGGTTTTACTCGTACATTTTAACTGGTTTAGTGAATCACACATTACTCGCTAATTCCATTGCCTTGCATGGATAAAATCTTGACACACGTATATATATATATGCCTACGTGTCTGCTTGTGAGTGGCAAATCTGTCCTTGGTACGCAGATGTAGGACTGCGTCTTCGGATAAGCGGATATTTGTCGTCGCTTTTTTCTCTTATTTGTTAGCCTGTTGCCAATACGGAAAAACGTCCTTGCCTCTGCGTGGCGTGGCTGATAGGCTCTTTTAAGCGGCTATCCTAGGAGACCCTTCACTCTCTAGGATCCCTAGGGCTCTTAACTTAACTCGTTCCGTTAGTTACCAGCTCAGTTGCTCCGCTTGTTCTGAACAAATATTTGGGTCACGTACTCAGTTTGTCAGCCCAAGAACGTAATATGGGATTTATAAGTTTGCTGATTCTATCCAGCATGTAAATAAAAACGCAAGACCCTGAACATGCATGCCAACTTGGTTCGCTAATTTAAAATTTTCCGGGCTGCCCTTTAAAACTTACTTAGTTTCTACTTCTTAACTAAAGCGCATCACGAGAGCGAATGGCTATCCCTTATGACACCGACGTATTTTATTCTAGAGCATGCTCTATACGACATAAATAACCAATTCTAACGACTGTTTTAGAGGTGATACGAATACGCGAAAAATATGTTAAAAAGCAATAAACCGACATAAAAGTAAGTGTACCTATATGTTTCTCTGTTACTTTTCGAACATTACACTTTACAGCTATTTATACTTTTTTTTTTTTTATTCTTATTACATCTGCTTACGCGACAAGTATCTTATGGGACGAAAAAGTATTTACGGCTGTGTATTAAATGGGAAAACTGTCGTTTAGAAAGTGTAACGGACAGCCCACTTATCTTTTCGGAAGGCAATTGTGGTCACTAATTTTGGCCTGAGGACGCGATCCCGTAATGTTCACCCATAGGGTTAACGCCCTACACCTTGGGGTAACGCTCCACACTATACTTAGAACTTAGGAACAAATAAATGTAAGTTAGATCCTGCTTGTATTCTGTTTCTATCTGTCATGAGCAAGAGATGCATTCCTGTATTGCATACAAAAAAAAAACTGCTTTGTTATATTATTTGCTTTAACAACCCTTGTTCTAGACAAACATAATTAACAGTTGGTTAACCAAACAGCTTATAGGTATATGTTAGTGCTTGTTTTTCCATAAGAAATTACTTATTACATATTATTAATAATAATATACCTAATAATAACAAGGAAAACTTTCTTACGTCAGTTCCGCCTCGGGTTCAAACAAACCTTTCTTCTTCGTAACACCTTGAGGTCTTTTCAGCGACTTCTCTCATTAAAACAATTGGAAAAAAAGTGAACGGGCAAAATTTAAATTTGACCTTCGTAGAGAAAAGGACCACGCTTGAGAGCGAGGACAAGATAAACCTCAATATAGAGTTTTTTTTTTTTTTTGGAAAAGCAGAAGTCATATAACAAACAGAGCAGTGTTCAGGTTGTCAGCACACTCTTTGAGCATTAGTCAAAATATAATCTGTTTAATAAAAACGATCTAGGAGTCGCTCTGTCCTCCTACGTGTGATTTGTTATGTGTCCTTTTTGTGAAATATTGAGCAACGGAGAATAGACCGGGTTAGGAAAAGAGTGAAAGGAAGAGCTGTACTGTATCCTACTTATGGCCAGCGGCTGTGTAAAAACTAAAGCCAAGGATACAATCTAGCCAAACTGAACACAGCCTACTGGAATCGCTGGGGAATAAACAAAACAGTATATGCACCTGATTTTTGTAGCAGCTAAACTGGCTTGATGTAGTCATAGAATATACAGATACCAGCTTTGTATAACCAAATCAGGCTACGATGGAAGATAATGTTTTGCCACGTACTAAAGCTGCACTGAATCGGATCGTCTCTAAGCAGCATACGACTATAAACGGGACAGGTTTATTCCAGGATGGGGCTTAACGCACCAGCTTCTGCTCGTTTCTCATAACGAAGAGATATGCCCCCTTTTGTGAAGCCCCCCTCATCAACAAACAAGTATGCTCACACATAAGTAGGCATAGATTACGCCCACAAAATGATTGTTTGAACTCCCGATGGCTTTAGACTGTTCAAAAATCAAAACACCCATACCTTTTGTTTTGTTTTAGGCTTAAAATATCTGAGCTGAATATTTCGTAGATCCGAGTGTGTATCTGAGTGCATGTTGGCAACGGAATGACCAATTTCGTAGACCTCGGGTCAACCAGCGTAAAACTTGAATTTTCTTAGTATCCTCCGTCGATTACGTGCAACCACAAAAACAGGACTGAAATGTGTTGAATAGTTAATACAACACATGCTTTATAAATAGAAAACAAATTCATTAGATCTGCTTACTCTGAAATCAAATGAAATGATCATGTATAGGATGTAAATATTAAGCATAGAGCTTTTATTTGACAGAAACATTTTTACAGGCTCGGTCTCGTTTAGGACGAAGGCTCACAGGCGTCATAGCTTTAAAATAGAAATCGAGTTTTCTACCTTGATTAGAAACCAACAAAAATTACTCCAGAAAGAGGTCTAATGATATGATGAAGTGCGGACTAGGTAGCTGAACGAACGCCATCGATACGAGATATCGAACGAATCCCAAAGTGAACGATCCTCGCAAAAAGTCGCGGTTGAGGACGTAAAGGATGAAGTAGGGAAGAAGGACAGGAATGTCGCCCCGGGGCATCGCTATTTATATTGTTTGCAAGCATGCCTTAAAGCATCCTGCAACTTGGGCCTAATACTAGACTTCAGTTAATCTAATATAGCCGGACAATCGGAGGTCTTAGATCTGCTTAGGGTGTGTTATTTAGATAAATGCTTTTCCCGAACAGGAGGAACGGAGTAGCAACGAATAAAAATAGTTGCTGTGTGCCAAATGCCCTCCTCGTAGGTGTATAGGGCAGTGGTGCCAGGCGTAAAGTGTTCGTAATAAGTAATAACTTTATTTACGATCTATTACTACAGAAATGCACGACGAAGTGATTTACTGTTAGTTGTACACGTATTTTAACTAGCTAATTATCCACGATAGACAATAATATAAGCTGAATTATTTTGTGATTTTGAGAGAATATGCTTATATGGTATTGGCCCTTGTGCCAACGTTTTCGAAACGACAAAGTCATACCATTAGTTCGCTCATATTACGTGTCGCTGAAAGCTTAGCTGTACATCGTACTCGAACCTTTAAAAAATGCCCTAATCTGCAATAATCGCTGGTTACCTTTCGAATTCCCTAACTACCAGCAGAATACGCCGTACAAAGAACCCAAATATGGGTGCGTATCGTGCCGATCATGTACACAAGGCTCATATACTTAATCAACTTCTTAGAGTCAACTAATGGCCTTTCAAGGGGATAATGTTATTTCTTTCTTAGCAATGAGTAAGCTGGATTTCACTTAAGGCCAATACATTACACCTTCTGTGCATGTGTCAAGTACGATTCCCGGCGCATGTGTTCGACTTTACCTAGTGTAAGATTCGAAAAGGTGTTTCTGCGCTTAAGAGCTTTCCTCGTCCTTTTTATTTACTTCTGACATACCGTCCGAAGGCGCTGTTGCGACACTAGGAGTGATATAGCGGTATTGTGTTGCGGGTACAATGAAAAACTTGCAAGAACTCCTTAAACATGGATGCTTCAAATGGGAAAGTGCTTTTGTGACCCCCACTATATTGTAGATTTCGTTGGAGCCAAAACACCGGTGACAAGCTCTCCATGACGCGAAACATTTGCCTTGTGCACAGTAATGGCGCCATCGCTAAAAACATTGCCCAAAGGTAATATGCTAAGTTCGACAGGATTGCCTCCTGCTATGGTCGACCGTCTCAGTTCAAGTTGCTTCTGAAACAAGACAAACAATTCAAGAATTGGGCGAAATAATCGGCGGCACTCAACACGACTGTCGTGAGCCGCATGTAGTCTTTTGAGTGTACACAGAAATCTGGGACGTGGGTGCCTCATTAACCGCCTGAATTTAACAAGGTATTACAGCTTAACGCTGCATCTCGACGTCTCGCCTTGTGTCAAGCGTTATGCAGTCACAATGACAAATTTTGGCACAGAACTGTCACCGCTAAGAAGAAATTATCCCTATATCAACATGAACTAGAAACTGGAAAGGATGGCCTCAGGATAGGCCAAAGCCTGGGATCGAATTCGATCTAGGCCTAAATACTTGTCTAAGCAATAGATGCTTTGCATTTGGCGGAACTTCTAGGACCTGACCCAGTACACATTGTTTTCTAAGAACCGAAAACCTGACCGGTACGTGTTTATTTGGCTCATTTGCATCAAGCCAACCCAAGAGAAAAGGCCCCGCAAGCGAAATCAGATCATCGTGTTTCATGGAAACGCGAGGCTACACAGGCAAACACCGTGTACGCTGTCTTTTTGAATTTCGAAACATCTTTCATGCTCTCCGGCATCGATCGATTGATTCTTGCATTTTCCCCCTACTGGATACTCATCTTCTTAACTTTGCCTAAACTAGCTACTTTCTGATGAGATGGCATACATCATTTGGCCGAAACAAAAGAGGCAGTCGTTGCAGTGGCGGGGATACATAACGTAAGAATAACTAACTGTCACTCAAATACGAAATATAACATACCCTGTTTAGTAGCAAAAAAAAAAAACATCGCAACGTCCTAATTTAATGTACTAGTTACATACATCGTTCTATTTGAAGCCACAAATTTGCAGTTCTCTCTATTTGGCGATAATGGGAAAATCATGCGGTTTGACAGGAATTGCTGAACTTTAAGTTACTTGCGTCATAGTAATTGGCGGGCATCTGCCATGTGGGCAGAAGCTACAAACTCAGGTCTCTGAAACGTGTTCGGGCTGCTACTTCTGTCATTGTGTTCGATGGTCTGAGCAGTGTACGAGTGCGGTTCATTTCTGTATCAGAATCCTGTAGCGCAAAGCGCCAGAACAGGTTTGACAGCCAATGCAAATTAATAGAAAACCCTGGCCCCGTTGATGTTCGAAATCGAGTCGGACGCTGACCAAGTGTCTATGGCTGTGTCCTAAGAAGACAGACGCATGTAGTCCATAGATCTTTCAAACGGCAGCGACTAGCATCAACGACAGGCTCTTGTAGCAACACGACCAGTTGCTTGAAGCAGGTATTTCGACTTAAAGGATTTCATCTCTAGTAATAAATATTTCAATAAAGGGTTCAGGCTTCTGCATTTACTTGAATCCGTTTTGTTCGCTCGTGTTTAGGAAACGGTCGTTATGATCTTTTATTTTAGAATTCACTAGGAAAAGTTAGATGGTTTCACCCTATCGCGTATCATACTGGTGCATTAGCCGTCTCGATTTCCATCTGTTGCTTCTGTGTATAGTAATCATGCACCGTTAGAAGGTTCTTTCATTACGTGACAAGACTATTGTGGTCGTTTACTTCTAACCGTAAGGCTTGGCCTCAGCTTCGGACACCAAACAGATTTTTTTGTTTGATCGTTTCGATATTTCTGACTGGCACCCAAGTTAAAAAGCTAACCTCTGGGACGATTGTGATGTATAGAACGAAGTTATATTGGTTCAAGTATGAGTAAAAAGCGATTTGTTGTTTTGAAAAATGAAAACAATTTCAACTTAACGGTAGTTTTTTTCACTTCCCTTTTTAAACTTGACGAGAGTAACTTTGATAGGGATGATTGTTAGACCGGAATCTACCTCTCTCAGTTATTAGATCTACGCTGTACTATTACAATTGTTAGGTTATGCTGCGTCCGCAGCCCTCTGACTACCTCAACGCCATCGACATAAAATCCCCTTTCTTTCTCTCAAAAAAGCCCATCTTTCGAGCATAAGTCAAACAAGACAAGGTTTGGAATAAGAGCCTTCCAAAATAAGCGTGTTACACTTAACCATTAACCATTGAAAAATAGGAACGTTCGAGCGACCCAGACAAATTCCCAATTGTTTCGAGGCGGTATTGGCCTACAAGTGTCCTGTACGGATAACTGAGCTACGTTTATTTTTCAGCTCGTCTTTAAATACCGTTATATACTCCAATAACATTCAGATTAGCTGACGTAAATTCCAGCCAACGATATTGAGCTATGTACTTGAAATGATGCTATCTTCTTTAATAAACTAACGCATCCATTGTACGCGTGCAATAGCAACGCCTTTTAGGAAATACTAAATTGGATTTAATACTGTTAGAGTGTGTCTATATCTTTTTATATCACAAAATATAAAGCTTTATTAATATTCATTTAAAGAGGGACACCACTCACGCTTACTGGACTGCGTAGAAGGACAATTCATGTTTGCGGTACTTTGACGTTGCACTCACTTCGTAAGCCGTTACGCTCAAATAGGGGTAAATGTAGTCGTACTTACCGATTCAGTATCCGATATGTCCGAAAGTTTAAGTTACGCTCGAATGATACGCCGAGTTCGTTGCATCTGTTCATATAAGTGATTTCTTGTGTGTTGAAATATTACACAGTATTTGTCCATCTAAGGTCACGAAAAATCAATATATGTAAGGCCTCTGTCCTAGCGTTATTATTTGATTTTATTCGTACATTTTTTAACTTACAGATGTTGCCATCGTCATCGTTGATAAAAGGTCTCCCATTTCGTTGTATCTTTGTTGAAGCTATCAATGTTTTTTGCATGTTGGTCACAATGTCTCCAATTGCGATCGTACTCGAAGCAATAGCAGCATTCAATTCTGCTAGGACGTACTGTGTTGTTAGATTGAGGATCAGCGCATCCGGGATGTGCAGAACCGTAAAAACAGGACCATCCTCTACAGAACTTACGCTTCCCCATTCTCGCGGGCCTGCCGCAAGTCCGTCATCGCATGCGGCTTGATAAGCAGTTTAGTCTCAGCATAGCTTATCCGTGTCTTCTCCATTCTCGTTGGTCAAATCGAGTTTGGGGCTGGGTACAATGTTTCTATGTGAGTCTTTTTTGTTGCCTTCTTCAGCGTGTGCCATAATCTTTGCCAATAGCTGATACAAATTGGCTAAAATAGCGTTTTAATAAGCAAGGATACCCCAAGGAGAAAGATCGCGTTTGGGGCGCCTTACACGTACATACAACAAAACCTTTATACAAGTTCAAAAAAGACGTCGGAAAATCATATTTTTTACTACTGTTCATGATCGTTGATAGCGTATACGACTTGTATTAGATAGGCCTCAATGCATTTGTATCGTACATCTGCAAGTATTGTTAGCGAGCGTCATGAGGTAGAGAAAACGACAAAAAATTTACAAAAGTGCTTACAAAAGCGCGCAGAACAAACGGATGAGGCACAGGAAGGACTATGCACAAGCCCTGCACTGAAGGTTTTTATCCGCGAGCCTGAAAGAAGCCAATGGATAGCTAATGAAAAATAGAGATAATTAAGGCGCACTGAGAGCATCTAAGGACAACAGTGCAGATAGTGTAACATAACACGTGCTGTATCCTTACTTCAATCTCTTTGCGCACGCGTTTTGGTTCAGGTGTGAAGCTGGCACCGAGCATACCTCTCGTCTACAACAAAACTGCGAACGAATACTCAAGAAACAAGTCCGAACACAGCAAAAAGTCACTGGACTTCGCAGATTTCACTGTCAATGGCAAAAGGCCTTTCCTTTATTTTGACTTTTACCAAACGTTTTTTGCCTTTTTTGTGTAGGTTTTATATAGAAAAAACAGTAGACTTTCTATAAGTTCGTTGTTCCTATCAGGTCAAAATAACGTTTCTTGCACATTAATAACACGTTGATTTTATTTTCTGCTACTTTCCCCTTTCAGTGATAATATGTTCGCGAAAACGGCGTACAGCGAAGCAACTAGGTGGCGTAGAGGTAAATAGTTAGGATATACTAATTGCACGACAAACGTCATCAAACGGAGGCTGTTTCGCCGTATTGTACGGCGTATGAGGAAATGTTGTTTGCAGACTGTATGTTGCCTTAAAAACATCTGATCATAACATTACGCAACCCATACAGGGGCGTAATGCTTGTCTGTATAGGTAGAATGCATTTATACACGTAAAAGAAACATTTAATAAAAATTTCATCGAAGCACTAATCTTAAGTGCGTCAAATATCTAATATTGTGTGCCGGAGTGCGTAATACTTCACCACCGTTTTAGCACCTTCATCCATGGCATCTCCCATCAAAACGCCTCATGATGCGTTTAGCTGGTACTCAGCACTGACGTATGTTATTCACGAATTCCACTGTGCTATATAACCGAGCCAAAGAGGAAGTATATTACTTAATTTAACTAACGGAGTAACACCGAGAATACCGTACCAACACACAGTGTGGTGATTCGGGTCTACGAATGACTTTCTTCTTCTTGCTGGAACGCTAACTGGGTCAATATCAAGAAAGACTCATATAATGGCTGTTATTTCGTGTCTGAGTCTTGTTCTCTTCTACTAAATCACACACAGTCGACTGACTCACTTTCGTTGATAGCTTCGTCTGTGATCTGCGTCACATCACTCGATGCTGGCTTTTCTGCTTCGACGCTGATATCGGAAGTTGGTATGTCTCATAGCGTATAGTTCAGACTACTCACTCCTGGCCGCGACCCGGTGCTTGCACAGTTCTACCGAGCTAGCGCTGCCTAAAGACTCGTCTACACTGTGAGTTGGAAAGTGTGAACAAAAGGGATTGAGCATGAAGAAAGCACGGGGCACGGAACCTCTAGCTATTTCCAAAAGTTTCGCTATCGCACCACCGAAGAAACTGAGCGACCTAGAAGGGACTAGGACTAGTCGTGGAGGGACTGCAGAGGCCTGTCAACTTGCCTCACTGATTTTACGTGTCTTCTGTGTACTTGTTGTTACCGCTCTGCTAGAGTAACAGACAAGGGAATGTGGTGACTATATACTGGTTAATACCTGCTTGGTGTACGTAGTAGAGTTCGTTATAGTAGCGTTTTCCCTTTTTGCTTCGGCTGCTGTTGTGCTTCAGCCAACAAAAAAGCTATTGTGTTCGTCTGTAATTCTGGTATGTCAGGTTTACACCCTGGTACCATCTATCGTCGTCGCCGCCTTTGGTTTTTATCAACGCAGTTTGAAAAATGTTTTCGCGTGCTTTAGCGGGTTGGGGGTGTAAGAAGAGGTCTTCCAAATATAAACTGACTGAGTGCTGGTATGAGAAGATTTTGTTGGCATTTAACCCAACTTCATATTGCCTCTGCGTTCATATGCGTAGCATACCGTGACGTTATTCAACTGCAAAGATTCCGTGACTGGCTTAATCCCTTTGTAGCGTATCCTACGCATTTTAAGGTGAGATGCGCTTTTACCAATCTGTACACAAACGACGAGATTATATAATCGCCACAAGGAACAGGCCGGTTGGAGGTCTGACGTCCGCAGGAGGCTGGCCTTTGGGTTAGCCGCTGGTCCATGACATCGCATCGCCAGTGCTGAAACAAGGAACAAAAGAAAGGATTTTGTCGACGGAAGCGGGTATGACCAACAGAGGAAACTAAATGTATACCGTACGGGAGGCTAGATCTGGATCGTGAAGGCTCCATGAAGAGAATGCGCCGAATACGTACGACGATGAACGGAAATATGAGGGCACCCGGACTGTTGGAAGACTGTTGCAACAGCGCGCAACCGCTATCTAAAATGGCCAGCCAAGAGGCGTTGCTGGGCGCGATACCGTTGGCCATTGCGAGGAACATAATTACATGAAGAATACACAAGTCCTTCTTTATATATATATATTATTGGGCCACTCAGACTAACTTGGATGACGAATCCACTCTAGCCGCTGCGGTTCTTCAAAAGATTGTCTGGGACACGTTGAGGATTTGAGCTGTATTTTCAGTTCATCCAGTCGTGCCCGCTTAGTGCAGACACGTTTTTCGCTTCTAATATGGCGGCAGAAGTACCGTTTCGGCAAACTTCCTCCGGCAAAAAGCGTTCGTAGAGCCTTCCCTTAAAGCTTTCCCACATCACCGGTTTCTACACCGGTCTTTTACACGAACCAAGCACGAACCGCTTGTTGCAAATATTGACGCTCCCGCCTAACGGCTTGGTCCGGTAATCATTCTCGTTTTTCAGAAATTGTTCGTACTCCTTAATACGTCGATTGGACTTCCTTTTACCAAATTCCACCAAGGAGCAACTCCTAGTGTGCTAATTTTTCGAGCAACATATGCTATAATATATATATATATATATACAAAAGCGTGATTTTTTTTGGGTTTGTCCTTTTGACAATAGTCAAGCGACCCTTTGTCTTCTTTTTGGATTGATGTATCGCTTGTATTCATGGTTACCTATTCGTCATCTGTGTACTCGCATGTTTTATATTTTAGCGCCTGCTCTTGGTGACAGCTCACCCGGACGACGAGTCGATGTTCTTTGGACCGTTGATTGTGAATGAAATCGAACGCGGTACAGATGTGTATTTACTTTGCCTTTCAACAGGTGAGCGCTGCGTACGCACCAAAGCACCAGACGTAAGGAAGAAGTGTCTATGTAAAGCTTATCAGTAACGTTACAGTGAAGAGTACCGGCAAATCTTCTTCCGTTCTTCCGGCAAATTTCAAGCTGATACATGTACTTTCAGGCCACTTGATATTTTTATTTGGGATCATTCGATACTTTTCTCTAAATTCTTTACTTTTCTAATACCTGATGCCAGTTTATTGCAGTAAGAGATGCTGCACAATACCAATTATACCTGTATAATACGTTTCTTATAACCAATAATATCTTACGTACAAACAAAGCCTGAAATCCCCTTAAGCCCTGTGATCCATGTTTCGAAATCTTCCGCTATCGATGCGTTGTTTTCATCCTTAACCTTACCATTATGTTTATTACCAACGGCTTTCTTTTCACGATCGACCCCCTACCTCGGTCTTTCTATGCGAACCACTCCCATTCGACCACTCAACTCGGGTGTTGTCCGCATCCGAACAATTAAATTCAACAGGCGATTATTACCGGGAGGGTTCGCGGCGGAAGGCGGAATTGTTGAACGCCTGTAGATCTCTGGGCATTCCCGCAGGCAACATCACAGTCATTCAGGTAGGTGTCGAAGTGAAACACTAAATTCGAATTACAACTTCCAAAACAGTTCAACCCTCGATTTGCTACACACTCTCTCCTCGGACGCTAGAACAGTGCTAGGCTATCATTGGTGGAATACAGGCCATATTTAATATATGACAGCCATATATATATGTAATATGGTCATTAGAAAACGGCGGATGAGGAAATACCTACAGTAAATAGTTCTAGCGTCTAGTCGTATTCTTTTCGTTATTAAGAGATGTATTTGTAAGGCGATACCGAGTTATTCTGCATGTAACTTTTATGCCTAGTGAGCTTACATGGATCGTTCCTTATTCGCTAAGCGCTAAACCTTCTGTCGGAACTATGTGACAAATGGATCATGGTTGTATGCTTGATATTCCCGGAGGCTTGCAGGCCGATCGGGTGGATGGAGATATTTGCTGTTCAGGTAAACCAGCCACTCGTAATTGCAGAAGGTGTCGCTGAAATGGGCACATGTCCAAGTAGGTCGTAACCTTCAATCAGACCCACCTGGATACTGTCTATTAGGTAAATTTAATAAATAAACAATCACTCCAGAGCCAGTATTCCCGTTCACATTATGTAAACGTTTGCGCTTTACTGCGTGTGCCTACGAAATTTTCTGATTTCTGTTTAGCATGGCCTGCTGCCTGATAACCCGAAAAAACGTTGGAATGATCGATTAGTCGCCAACCTCATCTATAAATACGTCACCAGCCTTAACTGTGACACGGTAAGTACAACGCAAGCTCAATGTCAATGATTTTACGCAACTTTTCCTACTATCGATTTATTGCACGTGGGCTTCCTTTCGTCAACCATGAACGCTAGATTTATGGTTGACAAAAGGCAATAATTTAGATTATCGAATCCAAACGATAGTATAATTTACAGTTATCAGTCCGTACGTTGGTTTGCCCTTGGGGTAAAGATTTACCGTGTCGTAAACGGATCTCGGGGGACATTGTGCGTTAAACATCAAAAATATAAATTTGTTTGGTTTTTTGTTTTGCCCACATCTGTTTTGGCAATATCAGTAGAACGCTTTCAAACCAATACACGGTCGAGCACACTGGATGATTTTCTCGCAGGCTGGTAATCTCGCTTGCCGGACTGAAACTATTCTAACTAATATGTTAATTAGCTGACACTTTCCACTGGTGCCCCCGCTGGTGGCTGACGTGTTGAATCTACTCCGAAATTCGGATTCGTCTGTTACCCCCCGTTCTGTCTTAGACAATACTCCTTATTTGGTGGGTAAGACGTGGTGTGCGTAACGTCGCCAACCCTTCAAACGCAATCCTATGCCGCTCTATGTTCGCCCAACGCGTTTTATGTGGGCTATTATTAGACGATAGATCGCAATATTGCTTGGTCCTCACATTGTGCTCTGTAGTATTTGTGTTAGGCATCAATGAAACACTATCCTCAACGGTCCGCGTCCCTTTCAGCTTTTCAATGGGACCATTGGTACACGAACGAGCGAAGCGGGGATCAGATTATTTAGAAAGTATAATACGTCGCATTACGAAAAAACAATGGGTTAGATATAGTAATGGAAAAATGGGGTAGGCATAATGATAGTTTTTTGGCGACGAAGTTCAGTCGACATATTTTCAGATAAAGACTCATTGAATCGTCGGAAAGAAGTAAGGCATTTTTGGGACGCTGAACTCGAACTCTCTGCAAAAAATGTTCGGAAGTGCTTAGAAACAGCCTAATCTTTACATAGTGTACCATTAAAGGCAAGAGAATGAAGATAGGTGATGAGCGGATGATCGATTGAAACAATTAATCATCCTTACTTACACTTATTGCTGGGGATTTACTAATAGCAGTAGAAGTTAATGAAGACAAACGGAGTCACCTGAATAAGCCCTGATTGATTCCTGTCCTACCCACTTAATGTTGCAGTAAAATTCAATGCGAAAGTAAACACGTCCTATCGTACTTATATTTTGTAGACATAAAATGCATTGGATTTAATTGCAGGTGGTTTCCTTTGACCATTATGGAGTGACAGGCCATTCAAATCACGTTTCAATTTTCGATGCGTTGTTATATTTCTTTGAAGACCCTGCGGAAACAGGCCTTAAGGTAAGCAGCCACGCAGTCAGCCTACTATTACGAGGCCTCTCAGACAAATCGAGCGACGACGATAATAAATTTGACAATATTCAAGGAAAGACATGAGTACTCAATGTAGGATTTTACCACGTTTTTTTTAGTTTTCACAAACTGACGATAATTGTTTAGTTTTCAATACATTCATTATAAATCTGAGTTGAATATGTGATTTTTTACGTAAAAATATGTTTTTTTTCCCATGAGGCTTAATAAATTTACGTTCGGTATTTAGCTGAGGCTGCCGTTTAATTAGGCGATATAATGAACGCTTACCACAAGGCTGCATAAATAGGTCCAACGGAAACGTGAAATGGAATAAATATGAATTGTTTTTTTTTTCGCATGTCCCTCTTTCAGATTGATTTCCGGGTGTTTATGCTAGAATCAGTCAACATACTTCGAAAGTACAGTGGCCTTCTCGATGGAGCCTTCGGGTAATCACCTTGAATTTCACTGGTGGTATTTATACGCGTATCGGCACGCGATTTAAGCAATAGGACATTTTACATTCAATTGAACGTCGTCAAGTGCATAACTTTATGCTAACTTAAGCGTGTAGTTAACACTGCGGATCGACATTCTCGGTTTACTCGGACCGGTTTATTTACTGCGCTATACGAAGAATAACCTAGTTTACTACCGAATTTGAATAATATTGGTGTGTATACTTTCTTCACGAATCGTCACTCCTTTTGCAGTTATTTGTGGCCGTCTACCTATGTCTATCTTCTAACTCCAGATCAACGGAGAAAGCTGGATGTAAGTTTTACCGTTAGTCCGATCGTCCAAGCCAACATTTGCGCAAACAAACAGCTATCATGTATTCACAATGTACTCTATACCTAAATGCCTAGGGCCAACACAGTTTTATCGCAACAGCTTTGTTGACAAGGAACTTTGCCGAGCTTAATGTAAAACATAAAGTGGTTTTATTACTAATATTTTTTTGGCCTTCAAAACATTTGCAAAAATATTTAGCTAATGGTGTTCACTCGGTTCATCCCGATTCATTTTTCAATGCTTCGTTGCGCCAGCTGGCGATGACTCAACATGGCTCACAATTGACGTGGCTCCGAAGACTGCACTGTCGTTTCTCCCGATATATGGTGAGTAAAAAGCGCCTATATGTATACGAGCATCTATGTATATGATGGTTCGCTGCTCTATTCAGCAACGTTACTATATGGAGTCTATATGAAGTATGGTCCTTGATCTTAAAGTAAAGGATTGTTCCCATGGAACAAAGGTGTAATATCGGCTCTACTGTGTCCGGCGTGTGGCGGCTGACATTGTCCTGTTTGTCTTTTTCTTCAGTACGTCAATACACTCAATGAACTTACGGAGGAGAAGGCAGAAACCGATAAAAACGAATAGATTCGATTGACCCTGTTCGGCAACATCCGAGTATCCTGTCCCTGCGGACAGAAGCACTCCATCGGCAGGTAACGGGCCTACATTTAGACGGGGGCTATCTTCAGAACGCTTCGTTGTGGACTGTAGAACTAAATTTCGTCCATATGTGTTTAATGCAATTATCATCAATGTATTCAATAGATTTACTAGATAAATCGTAAGCGGAAGGGCGATCTTCATTTGTTTGCTGATTTCATCGATCTACCGAATTATCGCAGACTTTAATCAATTGCCAATGTGATATGTTCTAACAAAAATTATATACTTTCCGCCCATCTGCTATCACAGACCTTGTACCTCTGGACTACTTTAAAATAGGGTTAACTTAATATCGCTACTACTTGTTCATTGCTAGTTATTTGTAACTTTTTTATGCCTTGTTTCTGATTTCAGCTGTATGGCGGCTCAAAATGTCGTCTAACTAACTCAGCTGCCAGTGGAGCCTCTGGACGCGCACCGTTTTCCTGTTATTCATTCAGTGATTAATTAGTTTATATTTACCATAAGCAGCAGTGCTAGCTGTAACCGAATCTACGCCCCTGGCCAGACGATTGAGAGTTTCTCATAGTAATGGTTCGTACGGTAGCGTACACACAGACAAAAGTTACTACAATTCGTAGGAATGGCTCTTCGTGTCATTTCACGAAGCAGACACTGCTTGATACCCATACAGAAAACGATATAGGTATATGTCAAATGAGAGCCGATCGTACGATATTCGGCGATCTGGTTAACGTTGCTAATAAATCAGTGCGACGGACAGACCCTTCTCGATATCTGCCGCTGCTTCGGGTGCAAACAGACTCTTTCTTTATTTTCAACTGTTCAGACAAATCATAAATCACCAGGTCTCTGCTGGCCGTTATTTTCACCGCCCTCTTCTGCCGATGTCGGCAATTTTCCTAGCATTTCATCAGCGCCTCTCGGGCACACGAAGACCTCTGCTTTGAAACAATTAACAAGCAACGGTCATAAAATCTACTACAATACACACACACACACTCACACCTAGATCTGAGACTTGAAATCTGTTAGGCCTGCGGGTATATGTGAGAATGTACCTGCGAACCCGTTTTTCGTAGGAGAATGTCGAATGAGAAACAGCTAATATCCTCAATAAGTGACAATAATGGTGAGAAAATGGGTGCAAGGAAGTGCTGACGGTGTAACAGCACACGCGACGTCTGCCAGCCTCTGCGGACATATAGAATCTCAAAAGATCGTCAATGGCCTGCTTCTTCCTCATCAGACAAACACAGTCAGAGGAGCGGTCACCACAGCAAAGTTAGCCTGTCAGTCAGCCATATACAATAATATGATGCGATATGTGCGACCTTCGGCATTCTATCTCCCAGTGATAGGTTACCGGTACCATGGCCACCACACGTAACAGGACGTGCAGGAATAGGTGACGCGGTCGCAGGGCTCACGTTTGTTGTCGAGTAGGGTCAAACAGCCATGTGGAAACTGAGACTATGAAAAACACTAAAATAGTGTTCACAATACATATAGGTTATTACGACACCATCAAAAGACTGAGGACTGCACTCGCAATGTGTACGGTACGGTATCGTACCTATTGAGCTATCATCGATTAGACTATCACGGTGCGCTGATAAAAGTTAGTGACACCGTTACTTAGTGTAGAAACCGTTACTGGATGTACTGCACACAGCGAAGCGGGGGAAGAGTGCAACGACGCCACGTTTTCTGGATGCATTATAATGATTACTTCGACTTGTCGATGTTTGACGTCAGCGAGTGGCCAATAGAGTAGACTGTGATACCGAAGAAAAACACCGTTAACTTAAAACTATTATAGGAAGTTACATTTAATATGAGGCTATGTTTCTAGGTCCCCTGTGCCCCTGTATAGTGCGGTTTCAGACGGATAAATAAGTAAATAATAAATAACACAGCCACTAACCACAATGATTGTGGGTAGATACGATGAAACCGATGTTTTGCATGCTAAGGTCATTGATACAAGTCAGCTATGGACCCCGTAGTTGATTCACAGTGATCAGAATGCTATCAGCAAGCCACTGATTCTATTAGGAGACATGGTGCTGCATCAGATATAAGTGTCAGATGACGATAACGCGTCATACCGTTTATGTCGATAGTAAATAGCTTATACGAAGAGTCGTTCATAAATGTAGCCCACTCATCTATTTGTTGAACGAGACATAAATGAGAGACCTCAGGCATAACAAACCAGTAGCCATCTAATGAAGTCATTCCCCGCTAGATAAACCCTGTCGACAAAGACAAGCTCTTATCGGGGACGAACAGAGCCACGCGAAATAGACAAAAAAACGCTTCTTTTAAATAAATAAATTAGCAGTACTCGTGAGAATGCTTTTGATAGACCTTGATAGGGATAGCTTGATAGAAACAAGATGGCCAGTAGCCAGTAAAGTAATCGATAACGAAACGCACCCTGCTGGAGCGGTAAATCACAGAACAACTCAAGCTGGATGTTCCTTAAAACAATGCAATCGGTGCGTCTCCATGAGGTGTCAAGGGTTAGAAACAAAACCTCATAGAATGATGATACTTATCTCTGTTGCATTATGTTCCAACCATTAGAAGATCGGCATTTTCTCCATTACTTATTTGTTGAAAGCAAGACTGTCAAAAGGACCACTTGTACAAGTGGGCCTATACTACTGATCTGATACGCGTGATTACCGATCGAGTCTAAGATTTGTCAAGCTGCCAGGATGCTAACATTGTCCATTGTGTAGATATATATACATATATCTATGAACTCGCTAAAAAATTCTAATAGGAAAAACATTCAGCTGCTATCAATAACACTGAATATGAAATACCATAATCTTACGACTATCGTAAGTATTATTGGTCATCATTAGCAATACCTTAATGACGAATCGTGATGGTTCTGTGACGCCCGAGGCGGGTCCGTGCCTCGCAAGATCAATAGGCACATAATTATATTATGCTATAATAAATAATAATAAACCAACGCATAAAGGTACTGGAGGAAACTCGGTTGGTATGATTCTACCCTCGATATAGTAATTTCTGGTATTCATAATTTGTATTAATAATTGTCGTTGTAATAATAAGTATGTGGGAAATTTATATAGCATCTATAGCTTAGCCAGTTTGTATGGGTGGAGTGGTACAAATCATAGAGTTAGTTTTGTTATATGCCCAATGATGCACGCGGGGTGCTTAAAAGCGGGGTTTGGCAAGCGAGAAATTCGCAACTTTTCGACTCAGTAAAAAAAAAAGACAACAAAATAAGAAGAAGAAAGATATAATAACAGTGTTTAACAATAATAATCGCCGTATACTTTGTCGGCATATTTATGGGCACTTTTGATGATCATTTTTATAGCCATTTATTGCGCAATGACTATTTCCATGCCTAGTCAACCTTTCTGCACGCAATAAGATACCATTCGTGCGAAATCTATCACAAGGGTCTGATATGGAGAAACTGTTTTATACGCGACATATATCGTGCACAAGCTGAGAAGAAAAGGTCTGTCATAATTGCAGTAACGTTGGTTGTTATCTGACATCTTTCTACACGCATCGAGATATGATCATACACATTGTTTCCGTAAACGAATACGTTGTAGTTTATTGGAGGCTGAACTTACTGTTATCTAAGTTAATCAAGTGTCCACTCAACGAGCCATAGCGTACATGGAATCACATTTACCGTGAATGAACGTTCAAAAGGGTACCTACAAATCTACGTAGTTCAACCAGCAACTGCGTCTAGAATATAAACGTCCTCAGGAGTGTGTAGCATTAGCTTACGCGATAATTAATTTGCATGTAAGTTATCTTCAGCATAAGAAAAACTTGCACCCATTTAGTACTTAGCAGCGCCACGTTTGAGTCGTCCTAATATCCATATATATCCACATAGACCTTAAAAGTTCGTCACTCGTCGTTGAAATTGCTGGTTGATCCAGTATGCAAATTATAGTGGAGGTTAAATGGGGAACGACTATAATTCATGGTTCAATAGGCCGGTTTGTAAAGGACCTCATTGATTGACATACTTAAATAGTTGATCGGTTTCCGAACGAACTTGTGGATGATAGACGTCGAAAGGGAGCTTCCTCGTTGAAGAGAAGTTCCGAAAGGACAGTTTTTAAAGACCCTTCAAGCTTTACATTCAGTGAATCGACAATGATAAAATGGTCAAGATATATTACTATTCTAATAATTACTAGCGAAGTATGAGAATACGCTTCATTATTACTTAAGTAACGTAACGCATTACGTAAGTAAGTACGAATAGTGTAAGTAGACGAGGAGAGTGCCTTGTTGCCGTTTTCACTGTCTATCATGCATAAATCTTGTTAGTACGTACCGCACAGATATAAGTGCACGTCTGAAACACGCAAAAATCCAGTCGAGCGTGCACGTGTACGCAGCTCACACCCTGATATGTGAGACTCAATGAGTAGTTCTTCAATTCAACATGAACACGAGCTATACATAGTGTATTAAGCATTCCAATTCAACAACAAGCGGCAAACAAGTTGCCATAGAAACACGTTGTAAAGGAGAAACAATTTTCGACCGTTGGCCAACAATTGTATCTATTATGTTTTTACAATAGAACTATATCACTTATAAATATGTGTCATAGATAATATCAAAGACGCTAAATTACATATACGGTAAGCCATTACAGGGAAAAGTAGAGTAAAAGCAATATAGAACAATGCTCTACGGGAGGGTATGATAGAAAGCTATGATGGCAGCAAAACAATAACGATCACGATAGGTTCCTGGTAATAAAAAAAATTCCTGGTAAAAAAAATAATAATAACATAATACGATTATGGAAATGACCATTATATTAGATAAATTGAATGATAGTCATAGATATGCCAATAACAGTAATAACAGATAGGACGAATTAGACTCATGTAGTGTGTGACCTAGGCGAGCAGCCAGCCAGGTCATGAAGGCATTGTGTTAAGCATGAAGTAGACTGAGGTGTACTTCACTTAATGCCGCATTGGGAACACTCCTCTAAGGGAATCTATTAACCCACGGCGGCAGAATGAAATGTCTAACGGAATGAAGAAGCCAACTCTCGACTGTTTAGTCCTCTAATACAAGATAGATGAGAATTATTACTAAGCAAATTTTCATGTATAAAGATAACTAGCTCAAGCATTTCAATGAAGTTTTAGTTCAGCACACAAAACAACGCTGAACTAAGAGGAGAGAGAGAGAGATAGCACAACAAGTAGAATGTCCTTTAGAAAAACTCCTTTCCGAGTGTTTAATAGCCACTGCTATGCCTTCACCCAGCGGTACCGAAACGACAGGTGACAATGATAGTACGTCTATATCTTAACAAATACGACTGAGACAAGGGTCAAGCCGTCATCGCACTAGTTCTGCACACCTATTCCCTATATTCGCAAACAATTTTCTGTAAAATCTGCTAGCCCATCGACGCGACATTATTACTGTTGTACGGGCATCTTCAACCATTTTCCACCCAACCATTTTCTAGAGCGACAGTCCTTCCAGAGATAATGGCCCAAACATGGGCTGAACTTACCTAACCAATGCAGCACATGTTACATTTCTATCAGCGCAGATGGCTGTGTACATACATAGACGAAAGAACCGCGAGGGCGAAATTTGCTCTTTAGAAAAACTGCAACATGAAATCGAGTGAAGAAAGTGTGAGATAATGGCAATTAATGCATTGACAGAGGTAGGAGATGATGCGAAACACAGTGACCATTGGAATATCGCAGGCGATAGCAGGACGAGGAAGGATTTGCAAGTTAGGTTTTGTACCCCGTTGCGGGACAGTTTGCCTATCGTACTTGAATTACAGGCAGGCTTCGTCTGGGTAGACACAATTAGAACAGTTGATGACTGCGATTCGAATGAAATGGGTACCCGATAATGATGTTTATGATTTTAAGATGCGGACACCGTCCAGATATTCCCCCTAAGTGATGTAGCAACCACGGCAACGATGCCGTAATAGCTGTTCCGATGAACGATTGATGAGACATATAATAATAATAATATAAAGAAGCAGCTAACTAACTTATGACCATAATTAATACCACTATAATATAAACTATGGCTGAGGTAAGATTCCAGACAACCTATTGTAGAGATTGGGAGTTGAGACTGAGAAGGGAGACCCATATAACCATTCCTGCGCATAGAACGTGAATAATAAATGATGATCAATGATAGGACAGCGCTTTTGTAAAAGCACCCATGAAATAAACATTGTATTATATATATATATATATATATATATATTCGATGGGGACTCCCGCAAAGTTGACGACCGACAAAATGTTCAATGGTACACTGCTAAACATCAGATTAGCTTTTAGCTTAGCGCGTTCAATCATTACAGCCTAGTGACTTTCGTAGCAACTGGGTTCTAGGAGGAAATATCGACTGAGTGTTAAAACAAAAAATTAAAAAGTTCCCAGTTATTTGATCCTGTGCG
>NW_019213099.1:45457-72909 GCF_002532875.2 Varroa jacobsoni | reverse complement strand
ATATATATATATATATTTATAGCAAAAGACGAATTACGGAACCGGGTGTTGCCATATTTGTGCGAAGGGCTACATATGAAATGTTGCGGTCATCCGCCAGCCCGAAGGACTGCAGGGACACCGAATACGCGTAGCCGCGTGCTAGCCATATCAGGTCGTATCGTCGATGATCTCATCCAGTTCGGTAAGTTGGAACACAGGCTCGTAATGTGTCCACTGATCGCAATCTCCCGTTATATTGCATACGCATTCATTTGATGGCAGCATGCGGGAGAGTACTGTGATACTTAAAAAGTATGGTACGGCTGTTTGCGAAGAGAGGTTTGACCATGAGCGGAGAAAAATATGCTTAGCACGCTAAAGCGACCAGCGCGCATGGCCTGCACTTGAAGGAAATTTTCAAGTTAGATTATTATATCAAGTAGACGCTGCCGAACCGACAAGAAATTAGCGCACACAACTGCTGTTACTGATCCTGTGTTGTCCGGCAACGGTAAGAATCAGAAGATAAGGAGCTAGATCAGGAATTAGTCAAGTTAATTTGTCTGACTTTAGTTATTAGAATACAAGGGCAATAAAAACGTGTCTCTTTCATATTACACAGTGAGACTTAGTACTCATGGTAGTAGCAGCAGTTGAAATTCAAGTCAATTTATCTTATAAAATTTTAACGACGAAAAACGATTGCTGCTGGCTTTTTCTTATAAGAAACAGTTTTAGTATGCCGTAATGTATAATATGACAAATATGTCGATGTCTTTATTTATTTAACAAGCAAGTTGATACAATGCGAGGAGTCTGCTGCGGTTTTGCAACATTGAATCCAATGGATTCTAATAAAATTTTTTCATTGAAACAATGGCTTTGGATAGTGCTAACGCACGTCATAAAAAGTATGAACAATGCTTTATAACGATCATAACGTCGGAAATAGATATTATCACATTTTTGCAATCCGCCAATGACTGTCAGTAAAGTAAATTTGCCACGGTTTTGGTATTGCCTATTATCGGAAATAGTTTTAATATTGTAAAACTACAAACTCTTACACGCTATCAATTACACACAAAGTGTGTCTACGCAGGCATTTTGATCCTCGTTGAGATGGAATCCCTCACCCCGCTACTCTTTATGGTTACAGATGATATACATTGTCAAATAGAGATCATCTCTGGTGAGCATACTCAGACTTCGTTGTTTTATAGACGTATATTTAAGATTACGTTACATTCCAAATCTTTGCGAACTTTGTGCAGGATCGTTGCCTATGCATAATGCTATGCATCCCGGCTATTGATCAGTAGAGTTTTTAGTTTGTTTATCTTAAAATGACGTGCCATTTGAGCAGAAACGTTAGAAATGTAATACAGAATTAAATCATTTGACAAATACAGCATGAATATTCTTGCAGCTCCACCCACGAGTACTCAAAGTGTTTACTGATTTTACCTAGGAACATTGCGTGTGTAATATATATACGTATCTATGGTGTCAGAGAAATAAATTTCTGTTTACAGACAAGGTTAACTAAGAATTTTTTGGGTTGCCGCCAGTATGACAAAATCATCAAAGTTGTTTTTAAACACTACAGCTGGGTTTATATTACGACATAGGTAAAACTTGCAAAATTAATTTTTCGTAAGAAAGACTGTTGCTAATATAATTTCGCTGCCCGAGTTCAGCAGCACTCTGGAGACAAACTTATTGCTGCTCCTTAAAGTGAGCTAATAAAAGCAACATAGAAGAGCCTGTGCTGGAAGCCGTTTGCAGAGTAGCCCTGGATAACGCATTACCGAGCTTTTCTCGTATCAATAGATTTCAAATAAGCAAATGTTTATATTGTATGGTCTTGGCTAATGGGCCAGGGCCCTTAAAGTGGAGATAATTGCTACCGTTCGTTACATAATTTTATCGAATAATAATTTTGGCCAATATAGGTGTTGTGTCAAAATGTTGTAAGTCTGTACCCTCTACACAATGCAACTTTTACACCAATTCAAAGCGGCTCTACTAATCATTACTGATTGTGTTTAAAACAACTAATGTTGCCCCTTTTAACCACCAAGGGAAAGGCTTCACATGCATAATTCTTTAGCACGCATACGCCGTGCCTATGGCATAAAGCTCAAAGAGGCATGAAAAACTCGGCGTTTAAAGCGTTCGCATATAGAAATCGCGAACTGCGTAAGTATCACATACAACCTTAAGTATTCGCTTTTTTTTTAGAACTTCAGGTGCCGAAGCCTTAGAGATGACGGATGGTTTTAAGACCATGGGTTGTATGGAATGCTTTATGGTCCTTTAAAGGACAATGCGTTGCGGTTTGTTAGGTTAACATGAAAACTTATTTATGTTTATACGTTGTCTCATTACCTATGTCAAATCAAACAACTAAATTGTGTGCACTTATTGTAAATAAAACTTGTTATAACACAACCCTTCTTGGATAGCATTTTGTCCTAGGATAACATCCCTAATTCCTGCCCGGCCTAGAAGAATAGCCCGCGCTCATCAGCGTTTGAAAATAGAAATGCGTGCATTCGTACACTGATCAGCTGTTGGCTCTCCAACCAAACATGTTCTGGGTATCACTCGTTTACGTCTACAGAGTTTCTTGCTTAAGCTTCGTTTGTACAGAAGGCTTAGAAAGTAATTTCGTTTTTTTTTCTACGTGACAACATCAATCAGAAACCTTTCTACCACATAGTGCTCTGGAAACAATGAAAAAGACAGTAACTCCTCGATGACCTTAGTATCCAGTGGAATCTCATAATCTAGAACATGTGCGTTAGTTGACGTGGTACGTGGGTTTCACCGCTAAACTCCACCGAGTGCCTACTGTCATCACCACCATGTCACAAGGCATTACCCTGTTCGTTCTTTTGTTAGTGGGAAGCCCGTGTTACATGCAAGATTTGCAGGTCGACAGTGCTGTCTTCGACGGAAACGTCTCCACGGTTACGCTATCACCGCAAGAGAGCTTAGGTCTTCTGTCACCACAAGTAATTGACGCAGTCAATTCATCGGATCCGGTAATTAATGACAGTGCGTTGGACACGGCGATTCTACCGATTAGTGAAAACGGCACCGATGCAGCCAGCAAATTGACTTCTGCCAGTTCAGCGGCTGCCACGGCCGATAGTCGCCGTGTTTCCTGTGCAGTACCGGAGATTGCCCACGACCGTTTGGTGATACTCAACGCAAGTGAAATTGCCGAAACGCTGTCAGCGGCGCGCAACGAATGCAGTTTACTTATTTTTTATTCTCCTCATTGCATGTTCAGCGCTCGCAGTGCTCCGTACCTCAACGGTATCGCGCGCTATTACCCCAACATATCTGTGCTTGCGCTGCAGATCAATGAATCGTCCACGGTCAACATGAAATACGGCATAGTGGCCATACCTACCGTTCTGTTGCTGCATAATTCCCGAGCAATAGCTAAATTGAACCATACGAACGCGACTTCACTAGACGTGCTGGCTGCATTTATTGAGAAACATACAGGGATACCGCAGGTCCAGAATATGACGCTGTTACCAGTCGATCGGATTGGCCCGCTTCCGTGTGAAGTAGTCGAAAGACCTAATTATCTTTTACTTGTAGCTTGGATTTTCACTATATTTGCATTCATCTACCTGTTGTTGCGATCGTCTTACGCAGCTAAAGCATACAACTGGTTCGTAGCAACTTGGCGAGAAGCACGAGAAGCCGAACAGGCCCAAAGGCCGCATCAGGACTAAGTTCGACAAGGAACACGGAGTGAAATGTGGAACGATAATATGGCTTAATGTTAAACGGAGGGTTGTATAGGCTGAAATTGATACCATGTCATTTACGTCATTTGTTAGTAAGAGCCACTTCAAGGCTCACCTGCTTCTATAAACGCAGTATGGCTTCTGTTGTTATTTAGTGCTTTTTGGAACAGGCAAAAAAAACAAATGTAGATAATCTACACATGTAACTTAGAAGGTGCGTGATGCTGGGTATCCGCGCTGTGAGTATGTATACCGCAGAGGTATTTGATGGAAATACAAGAAAAAAGAACACGGAACCTCTTCTGCGTAAACAGAAGACGGGTGCCCAATTCCTGTACATAAGTTGTGTTTATAAAAAATAAAATGTGTATATTTACAAGCTACCTACGTAGGTGCATTTCTGATTATAACTAAGCTATTTGGCTAGTTTGTGTTTCTTAATTTCTATTACATTCTCAAATAGTTTTTTTTCCATCTTTTTATGGCCAATATTTTTAGTCTTTGCTACGGGAAAACTCGAAGACTAGCAAAATTGGTTGCAGTACTTTTTTTAGTTTTTTAGTTTCCATCCTATTAAAACACGAGATTGGTAAAGCTTTCTTGAACAACAATGAGTTGCCCCAAGTAGCAGTTACACATTTAAATCAGGAACAACGTGCTTCACAATAAGAATCAACTTGCAGCCTAAACAACTTAAGCAACGTTCTTTTAAGAAAAAGAAGACGAACCCACACAAAAAAACTTCGTATAATTTAAGATGAACTCAAGCCTAACCTTTTCGTTATTAAAGCACAAACATGAGATGGCACTTTCACTCATTTCTGTGCGAACAAAAACATTTTCTTTTAATCCAGAAACTGAAAAATTAATATAGGAGAATAGGAAAAATTAATGGTTAAAAATGCATAAATTAATTTGAACCTCAGTGCCTCTCATGTATTGCTCTTCGTACCCAAGTTGTTTGAAATCTCTGTGCGTCGTCCTGGTATGTACATCTGCTTTCATTGGATTAAAAGCTATTACGTTGATGCACAACAACAACAATTCTAGACTAAGTTCTTCACGTTAATGGCACATGCTCGTATTTTATCCCTTAAAACAGTAACCCGTATAAAACGATGAAATAGATCCTAAATGCACAGTGTGGATTATACTACCCTTACCTTACGAACTAAGAGCACATAATACGTTGCAATCATAAACTATTTATTTCGTTAGCGCAGCGTTCGATGATGAGTGTAACTTTAGAACATGATGTACTTTATCCAGTCGCTGTATGCTTTTTATGTTTTCCTTTTACATGAAATAAATAAAGGCATACATGATATACAGCATCGTATCACAAATTTTTTCTGGTTATTATTAGATTATTTTCTTTTCCTGCATGCTCCACCTTTTCTTTTATCATAGTGCCAAAACCACTGTGAAGATGATTGCTCACGGCCATTCGCCCGTTCTCCTTTACGTAGGAAAACGAGTTGAATATATCATTCTTACTATGAACGCATTGGCCACACTCAAGGTCTGTCTGAAGGCTCATAGTTTCTCACATGCCACAGAGGTATCACTCGGCATTTACCACTGAACGTGAGTGTGTCTTCGGGACATCTGGTCATCTTTTTTTGTGTTTCAGCTTTGTTTTACCCACCAATACGTGGTGGCTGTATTGCGTAGTACTTGTTTAAAATCATATAGTCCTAAGATTTCGCCTGTACACAATCACACGCACACGTTTTGTCTTTTCTATCATGTCGAGTAAAAATGATAGCAGCTCCATTCAGTGGAACCTAGTCCTGTCTGATCTTACTGTTTTACTTTTTCGGCCTCTGACACTGATAAATTAACAATAACAGTCGAGCAGTCCGGAAGCCAGCTGGAAGCGTGGGCAATTCCAATTAGTTTTAAAGGCTAATGCAATAAACCTAGGAGGAAATCGTTTGTCTTGCACATATTCAACCTTCGTTAATATATTATTATTTATATTAAATATTTATATTATGTCAATACTAATGGGCAAGGAATTTCTTTTGAAGCAAGGGTGGTATGTGGAGCTCGTTCAGCTGCTTTCCGTAGGAGAGTTTCAGGCCTGGAAGCGTCCTCACCGCAGTCTCTATCGCGAGCTCCTGGAGCGTAGGGACGTCGACGTTCATTGCACACAGATCATTTGTTCGAAACTCACCATTCTCGACAACACCACCAAATACGTACATGCAACCCGTCTGAAACAACAAAACATCAACCCTCAGTTAGATAGCGACGAATGAATACGATTTCAAGAGAAAATATTATGTAGAACATTGAAAAAATACGCAAGGTTGAAACGAAAACCTTGTCTTCCCTGGCAAGATGGCCGCGTTTTTAGCAAGCGTGGAATCCAATAAACCAGTGAAGCTTGTCAATCAACGTTTGTCGAAATACTCATTCAAACATTTATCAAGCACGCTCATTAAATAGTTGATAAAGGAATTCATAAAAGATAATACTCCTGGTTCGATTTCTCGGTATCTGGACCATTTCCGGTGTCAATGCATTCCATAACATACAACTGATACACGACACGAGTATTTACGTTCTTCAAACTTACTGCTGTGATTGCGGCTGAATGGAAATACACTCGTTTAGGAAGTGTACAGTTAAGCCGATGCCATCGCAAAGTCGGTAGGTGCAATTTCCAGACGTCATCAAAGGTCTGATTTCTTTCGTCCACTCCACCAGTAACCACAACCCACTCGCCACAAGCTTGCTGCACAGCACTGTGACAACGCCTAGGCAAAGGTCGTTCCGGACCTTCGGTGTTATCGAAACCTAAGTAAGGCTCTGTTTGCTGGTAGCTCCATTTTAAAGTCTTCAAGTCGAAAGTCGGCATCTGCAAAAGAAAGCACCAATGACGATACGGCGACGTCAGAACAATCACATTTTTGTTAATATACCCTTATATCATACACGTGTCTAATCTAGTAAACTGATTGAGATTTGTGGCCAAGTGCTCACATTTCTTTACCAAATCATTGATCAAATATATCAACTTCATAGAAGGCAGCTCGTTTCTTAAAACTGCACGGGCTATATTTTTGCCGTATACACGATATGTTTCCTATCTAAGTCATCGTCTGCGAGTACTCTCAACTTCGGGTCGGTCTTCGAGGGAGTAAAACGGTACCATTGTTTTTTGCCGGTTTCGAAACTAGAGCTTGAATCAGCGCGTAGTTAGAAAAAAATTGAGGGTCGACCGTACGCATCCCAAATAATCGAATAATTTTACCATGAGAAAAAGTGCCTAAATGCGCCCTTGTGCAAGAATAGCGAGCAAATAGAGAAAAGTGAAAAATGATAAGAAAGAAAAATGCTACAGTACCAACCTCACTAAATCCGTAGACAAAAGACGGCGTGCCTCCGCCAAATACGTAGATCTTGTCATCGTATATAGCAATCTCATGTCGGTACCTCGCTGGAATGGAATCCTCATTCAGATCATCGCTGAGACGCTGCCATTGCCGCGTTCGCAAATCTAATCTGTGCACATCAATGGAATACACCTGACCGTCGGTACCGCCCACTGCGTAAAGGTAATCGCCGTGCACTGTGATAGCCTGAAATAAGCCAATATGCAACAATCTGAAGGCATAAGACCGCGGCAATTATAACCAAGAGTATCAGTCTTTAAAAGATGATGCCCGTGATGCCATCTAGGGCCAACGTACATATATGACCAAACAGAAATAAACACATTATATATTCTTCCATAATGAACATATATATATATTTTACAAATGGTTAAGTTAGTGATGTTCAGACCTGTCCATACAATCCTTCGGGAATCTCTCCGTAGGTTTTCCATCGTACCCAAGTCACAGCCCCGTCTTTATCTATATCATCCAAACAGCAAGCATAGACGTCACGACTTCGTATCTGTCCAAACGGTATTCCCGTGCCGCCCACCAAAAGCAGAATTTTGTTGTTAAGTAGTGTCGCTGAAATAGGATCATTGTTATGATTTAATTACTACTGTGATTTAATTAAAGCTGAACATTGTACAATATTTTTATTTACAGTGTCATTTATGAATCTGTATAGTACAATTTGCTTAACCCTTTTTAAGGATCACATTTTATTTACCACCAGAAGTTTGTTGAGACTTACCTGCACTGGACGCCACTTCCTTTGGGACATCTCCTTTAAGAGGTACTTTTGTCCATGCCTTGCGGAAGAAATGGAATCTCCAGAGTTCCGTGACAAGCCTAGTCTCACCGATATCCTGCGGTGCGTATCCTCCGAACGAATACAGACATTGATCAGTGCAGACAACACGATGACCCGATAGTCTCGGTGGAAATGCTTTTCCTGTAAAAAAGAAATAGTGCCAGAATACAACAACATAATTAGCATTATTAGAAATGGTCCGCCCTTACGGCACACCATAGGAAGCATGTGGACTCAAGGCAGTAACAATCAAACCAGTTCACCGCTACAACGGATTCTACATCGGATACAAGCGTAAGCTAAATCAGTTGTTTTCAACTCATACGTTGGATAACTGAAACAGATTTCCTTTTTGCAAGCAGATAAGATATAATCTTTATTTAGTTACATGTAGTTTCACGGGACCCGAAAAGATAAATACAGAAAGGGAAATTGAGACACGATAAATATCTTCTCTAAGCCTTGTCGTAAATGGCTAACTCTATATATATATATATATATATATTTCCAGATAAATAGTCATTTGATTTGAAAAATATTTGCAGGGCAATCTAGTTAAGGTGAACATTTCTGCTCAGTACCCGTGTTGCTGCTAAAGCTACTGTTTGTCAAGTAGCGTCCCATTCAATATTGTCGAATCCCCAAACGCTGCAGCACAGCTGCCTCGCTAAGTAAGATTTCTACCTAATTATCTATGCGTACCACTAGATGAAATCGCTCATGCAGCAAGTCCTTCTGTTAAGCATTAGTAATTTCATAACAATAACATGTACATGCTTCCATTATCGCGTTTCATATGTATTCATTCAAACAATAGTGTGTTTGATACAGTGTATTATTGTCGAGGTAAAACAGAGATGAAAAGAGACTGGTTTACATCGATTCATTCTTCTACTGACTACATATGGCTTAGTTGTAACGGATAGCGACCATTATAAATTATATCTTCGGATTCGGAACTCGAACAAATTGTCTAACAAACATCATTGAGCATCAATCGTCGCAAAGTCATCACAAAATTGGTGTGAAAAAGAGCGGCGTTTCCCTTTTCAGCAAACCAATACAAGTCTACCTCTATCTAGAAAAATCTTCCGCCTTGTTTTCTTATCGTAACAAGCAAATATTTCGTATGATACAGACTTGGCACTTCTGTAGGCTGTAAGGCGGCTGTAAGAGAAACGCAATTGACTTTTCAAACATGATCAAACAGAAGCTCTTCCGGTTCCTTTAACGGTGGTCCGCTCGAATTTATAAAAGCAAACAAAAAGGAAACGTCATTCATACAATGATCGATATTTCTGCGACTGAAAAGTTCCCAATCACACGACGCAGGGCAACGCCTTTGCAGTAGATCAAATCGAACATCAGTTGGCAAAAACTTGTAACCGACAACATCATAAGTGGTCGAATTGGCGTAATCAGTCAAGGGCGGTCAAATCGAAGTCGGATGTCAATCCAGGGAAGCTGGAGCAGCACATGACTGCATATTATTACATAGATATGGTACGGCCGCACACAATGGAATATGTATAGCACTGGGACCAAACGAGAGAACAATTTTTAATAGAGAATATAATTAGAACGGGGAAGAACATATATAACGACTGGTATGGTGAAATTAGTTTTGTCAATAGATACTCAGCTGTAGAAAAAATGTTAATAGTATTGATTTCCAACATATCTTATTTTCCAACATAGAGTATTGACATATGTGATATAAATGGGAAATGAATTGAGATAGAATTGTAAATAAAAATAATGCAAGACGATACGTCATGGCTGACTGAAAATGTTGACTGTTCATATGAATGTTCATATGTTCATAGATTGTTTATATTCAGGTCATTTTCTTCACAACGATGAATTAAAACATTGTGCTTCCAGTACAATTAAACGTATAATCCGTCTAACTTGCATCAAACGCATTATAGTCTACTTCATGAATGTTGCTATGGTAAATATGACCGATTTAAAAAAAATTCAAATTTTGAGAGATTCTACATTATCCAGGAACATGATAATTCTACCTGAATGTGTTTTAGCCGGTGAATGTCAACACTAAAATATCGAGATAAGGCTGGTCTACACATAATAGTAAGCAATAAAATGACGAAGCTATTTCAAACCCACCAAGTTACTAGTAACTGTTGAACTTAGTATGATCGCCGCTTGCCCGTCAAGTGCAGACAAAAACTAGTCCTGTGCCCGTAGCCATTGAATAATTCTAGTGCTATATGCGATAAATGTCATTAGTCCAAAAGAGTCAAAGACGCAAGTATACCTGATAGCTTCATACGTTTTCAACAAATTAACAATCTCAAATTTTAGCAGAAGCAGCGTACCCTTTTTGCTATAACTTAATGCACTTCTGAATTAACGGAAACAGGCGACGCTATATCCGACAACGAAGTCCTCCTGCGTTTCTAGTATTGTACCTTTTAATGCCTTTGAACAGGGGGTGGTAAAACAGAAATGAGAACCAAACTGAAGAAGTTCAGTAGGTACACTAATCCTATCATAATCTTTCCTACCGTACCAGAACTTACGTAAGTTCTACTGCGCTATCATTATGCCACGATCAAGCTGTTGTGTACGTTGAACTTGACTTCGTATGCATTGCATTTCAAAATTGGTGCGATAGCTAAACTTTTATTCAATATAATCAGTTGAGCAATGTATACACATTTTATTCTACTACGAAGCAATAAAATGTTTCACAATGTTACGATTCTCTTTGATGTAATTCATGTTGCAGCACGTGAACTTGAAATCTCAATACCAGCAAAAGTACTTCGTCGAGTTGCTGCCAAGTCTAAGGATTGATCAGGAGCTCATAATGGTCACTGGACCATTTCGCAATGATCGCACAATCCCTTATGCTGTTGACGTACTCATGGTACTTACTGCCCGTTTTCGTAAAGAACGCAGACAGACTAGACGCAGGATTTTTGAAACGAGTCCAAATGCAAGAGACAAAAAAAACCTGGAAACAGTCTACGACAATACCGACTGCAATAACCGTAGTAAAATTAGCGAATCGCTCCGACTTCTCTACCTTGTCACAGTCTTTAGTAAGAAGAAAAACAGTTTAACAGTTTAGACTACGAAAATCTCACACGGACTTCATCAGTAGACTTCGAGCGTAACGACTTCATACGATCAGATAATCCTATGCATAAGATCATATGATGAAGATCATTGCCACCATTGTAGAGTAAAAGGTGCCATTATTATGCAAATATCAGCAGTGTATTTGACCGAGATAGGAAAAGTTGCCGTAGCCAGATAGATCACTAACCATAGGAAAAAATTGCTTGGCAGTCACTAACGATGGTCTACAATAAGCGGATTTTATAATCCCTTGCCTTCATCTAGAGCGTGTGTACGTAATACACACTTGTGGCAAGCCGAATACCGGCGTGGTGTCTGAAGTTCGCTCTAAGTAACCACCGAGAATCAAACATGAGAAAAAATTTTTCGGAAAGCGAACAGTATTGTTTAGATCCGAAAAACCATTCACAATTTTGAGATTCCGCAAATATGATCGTATGGTTATATGCCGTTTGAATGTTCTGGCAACAAAGAATTTGACATTTGCCAGAACTTTGAACCACTCATATCAGAACAATAGCAGACTTCTAGTTCACAAACATGGCGTGAACGAATTAAATAGGATATGTAGGGTGATTGAAGCTCTACACTCATAGTATATGATCTGAGCTTCTAATTATTTAACATTATGCGTCATGTTTTTGTACCCGATCAACATAAAGGGGTATTATTATGTGCTTCACAACTTAAGCTGGTGAATCTCTAGTTAAGGAAGCTAAGTATAGCTGGGACCGGTCTTCCCAACAACATACACTTTGTACCAGGTATGACTGAATAGCGAAACATAACAGGAAACACTAGGTTTTTGCAAAATTATTTTCACTCTTTGTTAGAAAATAGATTGTTTATGCTGCTCTAGCATAGCGTTAAAGCAAGCAGATCAATAACCATAGCTTTGAAAAAATCTAGTCAATCTCACGAGCTTGAAAATTTTGACCGGCACCGTGTGTTTAGATGACGTTAACGACCTGGGAACCATCTTCCTCTGATCAACTGCAGAATCTATTCTATGTTTACACAAAAGAACTATGTGATTTTGTAGTGGTCTTCGATGTTTTAGCCTAAATCATGTCAACGCATCATGTCACTCAGCAGACAAGACGTAATAAACTGCTAGTGCAGCAGCCATTGACAATGAATCTGACTGCTTTGACAAAACTTGGTCAGTTTATTTTGATGAACGACTGTGCGCTCGCATGTTTCTTAGAGATATGCTCAGTTCGCTCGTACGCTGTGCACGAATGTTACGTGGAGCCATACGTGGTGATTATTATTAGGAAACAGATGCGATTTTTGCACAATTCCGATTACAGCCAGCTAGGGTATTTCGGCTAGTGTCTAATGTCTATTAGTTAGTAATAAGCTGCGTCTATTCGTGATAATAATTGCCGATCCAGAATATATGTATTTATAGAATGTAGCAACATAAGCCCAATGACAGATCGCACCGCACAATCTGACCATACATGAATATGTTTTGCTTTATCGGTTTTTCAGCAAACGACAACTTCACTAAGATTTCACCCGTTACGCTTATTTAATTTATTTTTTTATATTTCTCTATTTCACCCACCAAATACTAATTAGCTAACTTGCGTACGGACCTGTACATTGTATAATTGTTGGTGAGCTGTACGGTGCCGACATCATCTGGTTGGATGCTCGTGTACCAGTATTTGAGGAAGCAGCGGACCTATCTCCTGGGTTATCCCGTTGTAGCCGATCAGCCGGTAGCGAAGGGTCTTGCTGGTTGTTGCTGTTAGGCAGGGCGCACATGCGTATGGAGTTTTTGTTTCTCTCAGAGCTTGTTCTGCCGTTTTCGCTGCCGGCTATCGCGCATACGTTTTTATTTCGTATATTTCTAATCGCTGCGTCAGCTTTGTGATACAGGCCTTTTTCACTAACTCGACTGAAGCGACAGAATAAGCGCAACTACACAGCACAAAAGAACGGCATACCCATACCCCGACAACGCAATCAATCCGAAGATATACCAAATTACACGCAATAACGTCTCGTTTCTTCACTCGTCTCTGCACCTGCTCGGCAGATCTTCCTCAATGCTATCACAAACAACAGGTTAAACGACAAGTCTCGTTAAAGCAAGGAGCAACTACTCGCTAAGAAGCAAGTTTTTGTTTGTTACCTTTTGTCGCATTCAAATTAAACACTGCACACGCCAGCAATAACTTCCCTGCCTTGTTCACACGTCGGCTACACACGCCGACACACTACGTAGAATTGAGTACTAATCGATCGACCATTGACAATGAGGTTTTAGCAGTCGCAAGTCTTTCTGGGCGTCGTGCGTTACCACGCGTTTCGGTCGGTCAACGGTGATGGTCGCGTATACCCAGTCGGTTTTTGACTCCGCGAGCAATTATCCTAGTGTTTGCTTCTAAGAGGACAATAATAACGACTGTCCAGGTCTGTGCTTTGTCGTTGACTAGGTGAGATACGCTAGTTGAGTAGAGAAACAAGTAGCCCGCCAACGCTTAAACACCCAGCTGCATCTAGCACTCCTTCGCGGTTCGGAAGATGATATGGCTGTGACCTTTTTCCCCGCTAGAAGCAGCGGGCAAATGAGAGGGTCTTGTAACAAGCGGGGTGACGCGGGGTCGTAGGACAGGCGGTCGAGAACTTGAACACTATAAACTGTGCGCGCGATAAATTCTTCTAGGACATGAATAATCTACGTAACTCAAAGCAAAGATGAGCTCAGTTAACTAGTTTGGTCGCGGAGTGTTTTAGAAGTAAAATAAATGGGTGACATGCTCTCAAAGATAGATCAGACTTATTCAATATGCATTAAACAAGAAGCCGGCATATTGACATCTACTAACTGTTTCATTATGATTTTAAAATTAACAAGTGCATAAGAGGTATTTAACTTTGCAAATTTAGTTTTTTTTTCTATTCAGATTTTAATTGGACTTAACTTCAAATACTATGCCATGATGGTGGTTGTCACCGTTGTTATTCAGATATTTCTTTTCCGACTATTCATAGCACTTGCCGCATACAGATGCACAATTCGATGGTTACAATGATATAAACTCAATAAACAAAAAAATAAAAACAGTTTTTAAGGGATTTTTAGATTAGTTAAGCATCCACTCATTGTACTGCCGTAGCCAAAAACTGTATGGCTCCAATCCAAAAAGTCGCTAGCGTAGTGTTAAGTTGTCCTGTTAAAGGCAAACTATCGTGTTTCGTTATTAGTTTCAAGGGTACCAATCTGGCGCTCCTTGTACGCTACCTGATGATTCAAATATCAGTTGGTCGTAGCTATGACATGCAGATAATGGATCGGTCTATAAAGATGACAATTACCGTATGGAAGTGATTTGATATAACTATCGCTTGAAATCCGGACAAGTCCTATATTCAACTTGCATGGGTCTTTAAAATAGATAGAACAGAAGTACCTCCTGATATGGAACATGGTTACATAATTTCCCTAAACGTTTCACGCTAATACAAATACAATTCCTTTCACCATATTCCGTCATTATACATTTATAGCTTGTAAATTCGATGTAAATGATGGCTTTTATTTTCATTTATTACTAATAAGTCAAGATGGACTTTGTCGGTTAAACTTATCGGGGCTGCTTGTATTGTAACGGTGATCGAACCGCTCAAAGCTTAGTAAAAATTTTGATTTCAACAATCTTTTGGCTTGATTATCATAGATTCGACGATGTGTGCCTGTGCTGAGCTTGGCTCAATGAATATGCTTGTGATGGACAATGCGCGTATAGACGTCTCATAGAGGGTATTGAGGATAGACGAACGTGGCAACTCCAGCTTCTTTTGGATTAGAGCAGTCCGTCCGTAAATCCGACACTTTAGCTTATTTAGTTTTGTACTTTACCGCGGTTCAAGGCGCTATACAAATACGCTAAAAATAAGAGAACATAAAAAACAGGCTTTGCCGCCAATGTCATACCGGACCTATTCCTATTCGTTGTTCTGGAGAGTTTTGTAGTGTTAAATGTATAAGTCGCTGGTAAAAAAAGAGTCTGACCTTGTAGCGCTTTCAGAGTGAAGGGATGAGGGCTATACAATTATATGCGGCTTGGATACACTCTTTAAACACAGACATTATTTCTGGCTCGATTTTGGCCGTCAATAGTATATAAATGCAGTACTTCGGAAGATTTTTTAAAGTTAATTCGAGCGTAATATAATTAACTGTTACCGACCTGACTGTTTAGACTCGGCTGATATCGCTTCAATCGCTTTCGTTTTTTTGACGAATAAGAAAGATCGCAGCTTAGTTAGTCCTTCAAAAGCAGAATAAAACAATGCTTTTTAACTAAATCGTGGACGGATAACTCGTCGTTATGCCCCACCCTGAGAGAAGACTACAGCTCAAATTAGAGGCAAGGTGGACAATGTTTCTACTCAGAATCTCGATAACCAGACCCCGGAATGATTCTTTGAGAGTTAATATATCATTATAAGCGATTTGACATTTCCTGAAATACGACAGCAGTAGTCTTACCCCAGACTTGAAATAAAGCCTGGTCGAAAATACAGGGTACAAGGCAAAGTCAATAAAAACAAGTTACGCAATCAAACAGCCATATTATTATTAGTATCATTATTCCTAGTGATTTCTGATGATGTTTATTGTGTTTGCACTAAACATCATAATTGAACAGAACGTTAGAACTCAATGAATAAGCAGTATCCAGTATCGATGGGAACTTAGTGTAATGACAAATCATCAAATTTCACTTTGCAATACTCCCAGGCTTTCATGTCACTAAACATGTTGCTCGAATATGAGATTGGCCCTATGCAGATATACTACGATTGTAGTATCGGTGTCTATAACAGAATGCAAAACAGCTCAAAACGTTTATATGCGCGTTGTAATCTTGTTCATCACCGATGAACAGCTCCAAAACAAACCGCGACGATTCGGCCGCCGATTTGCTTTGGTTGTTGCCGAGGTTGTAGGCGCTTGAAGGCCCAAGTCGCGTATCCCATTCGCGCAGTTTTGCCTGAGATGACAACACAGCCAAACACGAATATACTTCCGTCCTGAAATAAATCGTATATGAAGCATTAACTTATTAGAAAACCAAAAACACACGGTTCACGGTACGATTTGTATGACCAGTCAAAGCATTGGTCTTCTAGGATTTGCTGTTACTAGCTAATGCCTCTAAACATGCAAACGATCTTGATCTTTGTGTTAGTTCAATGGACCTCATGTAAGACTCGACTCTATGAAACCTACATTATGTACTGCTTCAAATGAACACACTCGTATTGCGCAAGAGATTTGACGCTCCGTTTAACTTATATAACTTGAGTATCAAGGCAAAGTTATGCCCTGTAACGTGCTCTTTCCGTCACTGATCATCAAACCGGTATACCTGCGATGTAAGCATAAGGTCTGTAAACAAAATACATTGTCGTAAAAGGAAAAAACATTTAGCAAGCACCTGGTACTGGTACAATACGATGTATGCAAAAATTCAGGTTGTGGGCTCATAAGCAGGCTCCTATTTAATCCCTTATTATAAAAAAAAAAACGAGAGAAGGGAAAACTGTTCAGAATTATCAGAAGCGTTTACATTAGCCATGAGCAGTTTACTATAAATGTGGAACTAAAAGCTTTTATTTATAACCTGATAGAAGAAACTCATGGATATTGGACTAATGCGGCTTAAAGAACCCTCTATTTGCTGCTGGCTCCTCTTGAATGACTTAGAGTCGAACGCTGGTAACTGTCCAAGAAAACAAAAAGGGTTCAACGACGTTGGAATTATTTTACTTATCGATGAACAATATGTAAATTATTTTCCACCAAATATACAGAAATTAAATCTGAAGAAACTGTAAAAGCAAATTAGTTGTCTTTTTTGTATTCAAAAGGTTATGCGAATTTAAATTCTCTCTAGATAATGTCATAATTATCTTTACTAGTTTTTTAGTATGTAACTTTCTAGATAACCATTACTAATTATAATTATTATTTAACTAAACATTTAGTATATATTTAATAATAGTTATTGTATACCTGTCAATTTCTTGAAAGCGGTAAACGGGAATTAGCGTGTTTTTTTCGAACACGAGAAATTTGTCCTTATTGACAGAGATTTCATAGTGGCACGTCGATGAGATTGCCTTCTTTTGAAGATCTTCTGAAGTGCTTAGGCATTCCCATAGCCGCTCGAGAATGTGCAACCTATGTACATTCATTGAATACATGTGCCCGTCGGTATCGTCACCACGTACAGGTACTCACCGTCAATGATGACTGCCTTAAAATCACAAGCACAGAACCAGAGCAAAGTCACGTTAGAAGCTTCAATTTTACTTACTGCTTTCCATGGGAAAAATGCAGACTTTTGTCGATGCCTGTGCAATTATATATATATATATATATATATATATATATATATATATATATATTAATAAAAATAAAACTGTCACCATTTGATGAGAGACGTTTCTATGCCAACATCATCTGGCGAGTAGCCATCAAAAGAATAGAGGCAATCTTCGCTGCGCGGAAATCGATACTTTGAGTGGGCTTGAGATGGGCACAAAATTAGAATAAATCTAGAATTTGTCATACTTGCCATCAGCGAACGCCGTTATGGAAATGGATATGCGCGTGATCCAATGCAGATTCACTTGCTTCACGCACTTCATATCAAAGGAACTCGTTTCTAATATCTCGGCTAGAGTGGTCCAAGCAAAGCTGTACTATGAGACTGAAATTAGAATGACAATGAGGCAAGGTATTGATCACGCAGTTGGCATTCTGTATTAATTCTACGTTACTACGATTTTAGTTTTCCAAATTTTTTTTGTCTGTACTTTTGGATTTTCTGATAGAACTGTGTTGGAACTGAATCCACCACTACTGGGGATGAGGCAAGTGTTCGGAAGGTTTTTTGAATAACCTCCTAAAAGATTTTGGTCAGCTTGACCACCTGTGTGAAACGCCCCACTTTTGACAGGACTGGTATATTAATCGCGATCATCTACTTTCCAAAGCGGCGCAGGACTCAGCATCACGGTTGAAAATGACGGCTCAGATATGATACTACAACAATATTTTCAAGTGTTTATAGCAATAAGCTTATATGATGATTTAAAATTTATTGATGTTCGACATATGTTAAGGTTTGTCTTATTTCAGCTATAATATGCAGATAATATATAATCCATGGCTGCTAAGGTAAACTTTCCTGTAGATCTTAGCCTACAAATTGACTGCCCATCGTAATGTAGCTTCAATGTACTACATACGTTAGCAACCGACACAGTCCACTTCAGCGCTTAGAATTGCCCCCACTAATCTGAAGGTCCCGCAACTACAGCAGAGTATAGCTAACTTGAATGGTCGTCGACGAGCACAGCACCATCGGTGGTTTGCTAGTAGTGCAAATTTTTAGTTAGTTGACAAGAGAATCGAATTTGCTTAATTATATAGGAGTTCATAAATAAATCCAACATATGGGTCTGTTGCAAACTTCGCGTTCTCTAACTTACAGAAACTGATGTTTAAAAAAAAGACTATACTGATAATGTGTACAGTATTAATCTACAGTACAGATTAGTCTAACGTTAGATACGCACGCTGCGTTTTAAAACATGAGGAAGGTAATAATACATCATTCATGGCATACACTTATGGTAGAATAATCCTATTCTAGTTTTTTTTGACATCAATTGCGAACGACTTTTCAATATTATCCAGTCCCGTTTCGCATTTTTTTATTCTTCTCGTTATTTTACCGTTCTGATAGGAAACACGTCCTGCATGCTGGCTAGTCTTATAATCAGCTCGTATTTTAGATCGTGGCATCATTTCGCTTCCGCGTTCATTCTTCACTCTTATTCTTAAACTTAGAATGCCTGAAGTGTAGCACGTACATGACATAATATTAAAAATAATATGCTAACTCAAGAAATATAAACTTTGTGGGTCGATAAATAAAACTTGTAGTATAAGTCAGTGCTTAACGGCAGTACCGAACGCATAATTCGAAACAGATATTTACTACCGCGAAACTTAAGCCCGCGACTCCATAAATACGACCCATTACCACAAGATTCATTAGTGTGACGGAGACATTATTTCACCAAGGTTTTGAAGAACATTGATGAGTACTTCAAACATATATATTCGCGCTTATTTGCGGATGAACGCACATGTGCATATAGTAATGCATATAGGAATTCTGTGCCACCTACATATCCGCGCTATCCTGTATACTTCTTCACAATTTTCGTCTCTGTCGAGCCCTAAAGCAATTCTGTGGGAGATCCAAGGGTACCTCTTTCTTGTCCGCCAGTTCTCAACCGTAAGCTCCAGCAGAATTTGACGATGCAATTGACTAAAAACTGTAACAATTCTTTGCAAAGCTAATTTCTTCGATTTGGTATTGGAGAAATATTGATAGCACACTCTAGCCTCTCTTATTTTTACCACTAACTATTAAACGTAAATTAAAATTCAAGAGAGTGGAAATAACCTTCCGTAAACATAAATAATGACTCTTACATGGCGAAGGTTTTTGGTCTTTGGAAAACTCAACAACTTCTGTCTTTAAAATGTATCTAAGTAATACGTATGTAACGTCTCGAGTTGCGCGAAAAATCCCTTATAACGAATTTTGTTGAAAGAAACTTTCCGTCAATTTTGAGCTCGTCAATAAATCCCCAAATTACCGGTATGAGAGTGAAGAGGACCTGAGCAGACACAATAACAAACAGATGTCTAGAATTATTGGCTTGTGTCTGGGCATGTATACATAGTATTAGACGGAAATGAAAGCACATCTGCGCATGTGTGTAATCTATGGTGCCATTGGCGGGCCGGGGAGAAATTTCTGTGTAGAAAATCTATAGCTTCGAGTATTGGAAAGTAAACTGATTATTTTCGTCAGGTTAAACGGGAGCTGACAAACACACATCTATGCCGTCATTACAATTAACGCAAAATTTACAAATACGACTGTCGCCCCACATTATTAGATTACCAAAGTACGGGTTTGACAAGTTTACCACCTGTACAATGTCAAATCTAATTAAATGTAGAAACAGTGTGAAAAATCACATCTGGATGATAATAACAAAGAAAAAGAAAAACACTTTAAACCATAACTGTGGCAGAAATTCTTATTCTCAAAACAACGCTTCCGTTATCTAGAGATGGTATAAAAATGTATGCGTAAGAGCAATATTTGTACCATTTCGCATCATTTTGTTATTGGTGTACCCCACATTGTACAAATGTCGTTCGAATACAAAATTATACGTGCTGTATATAACTATCATTCAAAGATCTTTCGTTTATATTTGCTACCTCGCTGCTAACACATTAGATTGGTGGTAATTTGTAGTCCCGAGGAATTCGAATTGGTTGATCCCGTGATGGGTAATGCTAAAATAACTTCTATTATTAATTGAATTACCGGATACTTCTGCTTCGAAGGTGGGTAAGTCGTATAAACTTTTCAAATTAGAACATTACGTTAGCAAAATTTATTTATTATATCTTATTAAGTGACGCTCGATAAACACAATTTTTTCCTGAGTCGACTTGACTGGCAGATTGAAATAATATTTTGACTTAGTTGTTTCCGCGCTTGTTTAGACAGCTATGCTCCAATATTGCCCGAGGGTGGAGAGCTGCGTACCCTCTTCTTTCAAAAACCCAACAGTTCCGAGCATTAATAATGTTTGCCCTGTTGAGTACCATGCAATGAACTATCTATGGCACTGTGTCTACTATGAATCCCTAAAATGCTAACAGTGTTGCCTGCACTATATCGGAGCAAAATGTTACTGCAGAAGTATGACAACAAATGACAGCTGTTCGCAGTATGCATCCTCAATGAAAGTTAAACCCTACGGGCCTGTGTATATTTCAAGACGTAACTGGTAGTTCTGTTCGCCACGATGTGTCCAGGTTAGACACTTTTGCTAGAGTATAACACCAACGATAAGAGCATTGAATAGCAGCTTACTAGTCAGTCGATCTTACCGTATCCATTTTACCTTACAAAACTGCATGCGGATGTATAGTGAAAACAATAGGAAACCACGAAAATTCTTCTACTTATATAACTAAGACCATGCTCGTAATGTTAATAATGACCAACGAACTGCATAGCAGCATCTCAATTTCTATGGATGTTCCGCAAAATTGAGTGTTCCGCAGCGCAACTCATAGTAAAGGAGTAAACAGTACCAATTGTAGGCGTTCTTTGCATCGTATCAGACACTTATGCGCCTTTATCAACATATGTCGTATATACCTATACTCTGCTAAGCTCTAAAAGTTCATAGAAACACTTGTTTACCACTTTGGCTGTCTTGTACTGAATAGCACTCCGTGCTATAAACTATTGGATAATATTGGACTACTGCGGCAGCTGTTCAGTTGTCGTCCGTTCACATTCGTCTATGCTCAGCCATTAGATACAGTACACACAAGCACACAGGCGGACGTACTTACGTCAACTCACCCAGCTGGGTATTACTCTATTAGAACAACTTTCGTCGGCGAGGTTGGCCCTCGGCTAAAAAAAAGTTCCTATCAACTAGTCGATAACTGACTTCACTTAATTCTACTAAAGCAAACTGGCGTGGACGGCTACAAACGCTACACTCATTTCCCTCTGTATCTCTCTGTGTGTTTATCTATGTCTGCGTCTATCATTCAGCTGTCGACTAAGCCACCAACTTGTCTTCTCTCATGACATCTTAACACTGTTGTGGTCGCTGTAGGACTACAGGCCGGCTAGTAATGCCACTTAGTTCAATGTAGTAGTACTAGATACGTTCTAGCGTCCGAGATAGGACAACAAGGAAGTTAGAACATTTGATTTCAGCCTCTGCTGAACTGCGCAAAATTGAGCTGAGTGGTGGTTATCAATACCACCAAGTAAAAGTACAGTTACCATTACGCTTCATCCGGAATGTCTAGCATTTGTGTGGGCTCTTATGCTATCAAAGCACCAGACAGCAAAAAGCGCAGTACAAACTCACGGATCTAGTTTGTGCCTTACTCACGCTTGGTACTAGATACGGCTACCGTTATAGTTGTCTGCCAAAAATATTTCTTGGCCCATCTGCCGAGGGTCTTGTAGCAGTGTCTCCGGAATACATTTCAACAATAGACGCCAACATATGAACAAGGTTCACTTTCAATCACCTATCGCTAAAGCCAAACGGATGAAAGGCCGAACTAAGTGCGGTTGGACACTGCAATGACAAAATCGACATTGTTAACTGTTCATGTATAAAACGTAGTACCTTACGAAAGGGAAATTAAAAGGAGGTGGCCCTGGACGTAAAGCGACTACACCATGCTATGAGTTACGTTCTGTGAGAAAAAAAATAAACAGTTTCAGTATGTTGAAGCTTACTCGGAGACGGTGTGTATGGGAGCTTGTTGATGTCGTTAATGTCGTGTTCAAATAGCTGATCGAACCATAGCAGATGATTACAATAAACCTGGAAAATGGGGATCAAAATGAGATTTATGAGAATAAGACTGGTGAAGTGCGTTTCAGGATGCTGTGGCTGCTGTTCGGCGCTCAAGCCCAGATACAAACGACTTGTCGACTCGATCTACCCGATCAATCCCGAGGTAAATATTTGTATAAGTACCACACGAGCAATAATAATAACAATATTTTTTTGTGAGATATTTAATATCTATTAGCTAGTCTGTTAATTTTCGGATGGGTCAACTTGCTTTTATGAATACAAAGCGTCTAACCTTATGTACCCATTAAGTAGAATATCGTTGTAAATTTGAATCAGAGGAATAAGTAATTTATGTTCATCATTAACTCTCGGTCATTAACTGATAATATGAGTTAGTACACAGTCCGACATAGAATAGTTTGATTACACTCACTCAGTGATTTAATAGTTATCAGGCGAGAGGGTTAATCGATGATAAATCATTAAATTTGGTGAATTACTGCCACATGGAAATGAGAAAAAAATTCTTTAAATTGAAGAGATATTCTTCTTGAGATTTTAAGCCAATAACAATTGCTAGCAGACTAGCGATCGTTTGTCAGTACCAATCATTGTCGTGAGGTCAACATTTTGTTGACGTCTACAAACCTTACGATGTATTCATATATAGTGAAAAATATCCATTTTAATAAATTTGGAGAAAAATCCCTTGAGTGAACTGGAATAATATGAGAAAATCCAGTATTTATTACTTCTGCGAATAGCGTCACAACATTCTAGAACAGGTACAACACTCTTGTTTAAGAAAATTTAGTGTGATCTCATTGATTCACATAAATGGGCTAATTGATTAACTCGATTTGTTTACGTCTTAGCTACTCTTGCTTAACCTAAATGAATTAGCGTGAACGACAGTATTATTTTGTTGGTCTGCTTGCTGACGGTTATTACAGGATAGCTTGGTCAAAATATCAATGGAGAAATTGACTTTCTACGCTGTCAGTTCTCCAGAAAAGCTTGATCGTATAGGCGAATACATTGCTTATCGGGTGCAACGTGATATCCACCGTGGACGGGATCAAAACGTAGAAATGTCGATGGAGGCCATGGACTCATTATTGGTTGCATGTCACTCACAAAGTCTGAATCTTTTCGTCGAGTCCTTCCTCAAGATTGTCCAGCTTCTACTAGAGAGTCAAAATCCCGAACTTCAACTGTTGGCTACCCGAAGCTTCGTGAAGTTTGCCAATATCGAAGAGGACACCCCTTCCTATCATCGACGTTACGACTTTTTCGTGTGCAAATTCGCTTCGCTTGCCCATTGCACACATAGCGATACACAAATGATGACAAGGTCAGACGAATCGGTTATAGAGTCTTGTTTGACAAGTTTTTGTCACGCATGATCTACTGGCTCGTTACTTTTTTCATTGAGAGATTAATTTTTTGCTTATTGTTGTTATTATTACAAAAAAGATTTTTCGAAAAGATCGACGCATGTTCAAGAGACCCAATGTATGATTCTAGCCATGATCCAATGTCACGTTTAAATAACAACAAGAAAGTGCTAAGTTATTTCGTTCGTGTATACTATAGGTTGCGTATGGCAGGCGTTGAAGGTCTTCAGGGCGTTATACGTAAAACTGTTAGCGACGAACTTCAAGTAAATATCTGGGAAGATTTGCATATGGGCAAAATTGTGCCCTCACTGCTCTTCAATATGGCCGAGAAGCTCCCGTCAGCAGGCGACTCCGATGAGCAAGGTCCGACCAGTAGGCTTCTTCGGCAAGGTAAAACAGATATTCTCCTATTGTCGGCAAAAAGTTAAGTCTCCCCCCCCCCCCCCCAAAGCATGGAGGCGTCCTTCAGAAAAGCTGCTGACTAAACAAAGCTGATATGCAGCGTGCTTTTCAAATCTGCATCTCCATCCGGTTTTGTTGGAGTTGGGGCAACTGACATACGCGCAGATATTTGTTACAAAAGTACTTGTAGGTAATAAGACTCCTTGTGGGTAATCACTGATCGTTGACACGTATAAAGTATGGGGCTACATGTAAGAGGTGGTGCTTCATAGGCAAGTAGCTGAGGCAAAAAAATACGAATGGCAACAAAATAATACAACTCAGATGTAATTGCTATATTTTGATCAAATTATTCGGGTTGTTCAACTGACGAGTTAATCTTTTCAATCCAGTTTTAAGCACCACAACGAATACTTGGGGATAAACATACTCTATTTCTCCTGGGGTCATGCCATGACCTACAGTAAGTAATTATTAAAAAGTGACCTGAATCTTTTTCCACCAGTAGCCGTAAAATCGACCATTGACATTATAAATACATATATTATATCATAACTAATATTTGAATGTGTTTTTTTGATTTTCGATAACATGATTATAATTAATATATCCTTATTATAGTTGTTCAATTAACGAATACTTATTATATCTACCCGATTACTTTGATCTTCTTTCTTACTCATGACGATTGTGTTGCTGTCGTTGTGCGTGTGTTAATATTAATCGATGTGGCCGTGAATATGTAAGCAGGCGGAATCGACCTGTCTTCCCCGAGTGAGTATCTTGATCTTGCGCATCTTTTCCGAGTGCTCGGCGTTTAGTTCATGGTTCGCACATTCCTCCCACTGCTATTACTGGTACTATTTTCCTGTTTTTCCCTTTTTCTTTTGTTTTTTTGGTCGCCACTTTTCAATCTACATGTCGCCGCACCCCTTATGACCTGTATGGTGTAATGGCAGATTCTGAGAATAACCGGCCGGCACCTTTGCCGCTTTAAGTGCCTTTCGCGCGTCCGGCTTTGCGTTTTAGTCTCTTGGTTTCGAATTTTGGCTTGGGCGGGCGGTAACCAGGCGATACCAGCCAGCGACGCCTGCGGTCTCGTTGTGGGCCGCTTAACAGCGGCGAGCAACAAACGGTTTACAGTTATTACATCTTCGCTGTTGTGCCTTCGTTATTGCTCACTGATTTCACTAGTTTGGATGTTTCTATAATATTCTATCTGGTGGTGATTAGAGCCATTCCATCGTGTGTTATCCTCGCAGGCAGTCATCACTGAATAGCTAATACGGATGCCGAGAAAGCCAGCGCCATCAGCTTCAGTTCGACTACAGAATAATTGTCGGTTTGACGAAATAGTACGGAGAAAATTATCAGATGTAAATTGCGCGGCGCCCATCCCAATACATTCCCCTGCGGTAGGCAGCGAATAACTCGGCACGCATTGTTCCCTTTGCCTGTCTGTGATCTTAGTGCACGAACACCAATACGCTATTTGAGTTTGTACGTATAGTTTAATTTGATACTATGCGCTTGTTTACGTGTGAAGTTGCTGGACACATAGGCGCGTCCTGCGATTTGACTGCCTCAGCTGTTGTTTCTGCGTTTCTGTCGACAGCAAGAGGTTCTTTCCGAGCTCATCACTCTCGATCTACTTCACTAATTCTTCTTTTCCATTAACACTTTTGCTGTTTTTTTTTTTTTTCAATTTTCTCATTTCTAAACTCGCTTTCTTCCTCAAGAGGTTTTTCATCAGATTTCTATATTGCCGCCGATAGTTTTGCCAGCTAATAGAGTGCTCATACTATTTTTTGAGCAATAAAATGTGCTTAGCAACACCTGAGCAAATTAAAATCAGCAATTTACGCGTCACTAAATATGTCTGTTGATGGACGAGTACTTTTAATACGATTGCTGCTCGCCCTACTAATTTAGAAATGTCTAAATCTTAAACTTCGTATTTTTCCAAAGCCTTTGCCTGTTAATATTAGAATAACGAAGGCCTTACTGACCTTATTACCCTCGTAAGCTTGACAAGAACAATTGGACTTCTCTTAACCGTACTCTATTAACTTTATCCATCCGTTTTCGCGCGACGCTAAAATGACCACCGCCCGTACACAGATGTTGCTGTAGATATGTTCTAACCTGGCCTTTCCGACAAACGCAATCCCGCCTCTTTGTCTCCAAATTATTCTTATAATTCGATTCAAGCTGCTTTTACGCATTAGGCCTAATTACGTAGCCCCTAACGACCGTATGACTCTGCGGAGATTCTCTCTTCCGTGGATTATATATAACGGAATGTTCATTCATCTGTGTATAGGTGCACACATAAGTTTACTAATGCTAATGTAATAGATTTGTTCTATTTTGCAGTGAGTAAGAGGTTTCTGGTAGATTAGTTAGCTCCTGCGCTATTTGAAATCTTGCTTATAAAGCCAGCATATATTTGGTAGTTGCGAGAAAATTGTATAGATGCCTACCTAGTCAATTACTCTAGCAATAATAGAGGCTCTTTTATGTGTGATAGGATTAAAGGTATTTTTCATCCGGAGGCATCAATCCGGTTTTATTAGTGCTGCTCGATAGGCTTGCTAAAACACTGGCAGCATATTTGGGGGTAGTATAATCGGAACGACTATACGACGTAACCGCAAACAGGCGATATTGAAATCTCTGAAACCCAATGTTTGTGAAAAACTGTTTGGTTCTACGCCAGTTTAGCGTTTTGATTAACAATATTTAACTTGCAGTATCACAGTACAATATTACAACACAGCTCATTATACCGTAGTGACTTTACAAAAAGGGATATAATAGATATATCAAAATCGCTTTACTTAGAAGGATATACCATAAGACGCTAGCAACAGGATTAGGTTCTACTGAGCATCTATTTTTATCGAAGTAAAATTGATAAGCAGTTAATGTTGGCATCTAAGCTTTTCCTTTTCGGCTGGACGACTGACCATTTCGCGACAAATGCCTAAAATGCCCCGACTTCTTCGCAACAACAATAGCCCCTTCGGAATCCAATGGAATTATTTGGTGCTTTAATTAGATGACGACACGTGAACGTATTCTAGCTATTGTCATTTCTTAAACCAAA